>NC_081344.1:5868212-6107962 GCF_029784015.1 Lycium ferocissimum | reverse complement strand
TTAATTTAAACCATTTTATTTAAGTACGTGATTATTTACTTATAAAAATAATCTAAACCATCTAAAAGTAATATTCAACATTTAATGTTTATCAGTTACTTTTAATCAACCTAACTCAAAAAGACTCTTTAGTCTTATCGTAGAACGTGCATGCAGATGCAGCATATGTTTTTCTCTTTTTGAATTTTACCGAATCTGCCACCCCAAAATAATAGAGTAAAGCTTATCAACTTTGGGATATGAAACAAATGGAGGTGATCTTGGTAAGTTCATTGCCAATTGGATCAGATTGAAAGCCCATCTGCATGAATTAATGGGCCTAATAGTGTTGGACCAGGCTTTTCTACTGTTTAGCTTAGCCCAATTCGCAAAAGGAAGAGTCTAGAAGGATTAGTGAAGTGTCAGTACTACTTAGCTGCTCAAAAATTGACATACATAGCCGCCCACCAAAATAATACGTATATTAATGTATAACATACATTTTCGATACATACTAGAGTATATTTATTGTATATTGGGCTAGTACAGGCCAAATGTATAACTTGGCCCACACAAAAGTAAAAATGTTTTGTTCTTTTTAGACTAGTGATCCATTTACTTCATTTTGCACTGCCAAAACTTGGAGTGCTGAAATATATGTTACAATGAGCTGAGCTATTAATTCTATAGTGTACGTAAATTATACTCCTGCTAAAGAGAAGAAAGTAAGATTGATATAATAGTTGAAAGCTAATATTAGCATATTAGTTTTGATAGGATCCACCATATGTGTTATGGATTAAATGAGAACCCATAATAACTAAACAGTAGAGGTAGAATTGCTTAATATATATAAATAATTTATCAAAGAATTTAATAAAAATGCGTTGTGGTCTAGACATGATAAATTTAAAATCTTGGATCCACCTCTAATTAGTATCCGTCATGTTTTCGGTTCTTTGTAGTAATGAAATTCAGCAACCATTGAAATGCAGCTAAACGAGGAACCACCTGGTGGCCATGAAATGAAGGTATCATAAGCTTTAGTTGCGGTAGGAATGGCGCTGGAAACATCAGCAATAGGCAATAAACAATTTGCGAAAGAGAGTGCAACTGCTTGTTGTTGCTTTAAAATAACTTTCCCAATTATAATGGGGTGGTGGCATATTATTCACCAACTCCAAATCTATCTCAAATAACTCCTCTTCTTCTTCATCATCTTCTTGTTCTTCTGCCATATGAATCATAATTTTGCTATCTTCTTTGAGTTCTTGATTGGCGAGTACTAGAGCCATACTTATCTTTGTGTGTTATGTTGTGGCCTCGGAGCACAATGAAAATCAGAATATGGAGCACTAGTATTTATGGTGTGTGTTGAGTTGGATTAAATGAAGCCCTAAATTAATTTGGTTGGTTAAGTAGCAGAACGCTCTTCAACAAATCTTCAACTATCTGAGAAACTTAGATATTTGGTAGTTATTTATTTCTTAATGCATCTTAATTAGTTGTTGTTTTAGCATCTTCTACAAGTTAAGAAGGCACTATAATATTAATTAACATACTAACTAGTACTAGTAGTATTTTATTTAGGTATAAGTTCTATACTAATTTGGGAAAAAGATATCCATACAAACAATGCACTATAATATTATTTAACGTACTAACTAGTACTAATAGTATATTATTTAGGTATAAGTTCTATGTACTAATTTGGGAAAAAGATATCTATTCAAACAATCATTTTTTAGGTAATTCTATATAAATATCTTAATAACCATTAATTGATACTTTGATCAAAATATATTTAATCTGATATTGCATGTTAAAATTCATCAATAATGTAATTTGCTGTCAGTATACAACATAAGCCCTTTTATATTTATGAAAGAAGCAAATGATACTAATATGGTCCGGTCATCACCATATTGTACTAAAAATATAAATATTTTTTACGTAATTAGTACATTTTTATCTAGTTATACCCGGCCAGGTCATTTTTCAAACTTTTTGGTTCGCATATAAGGTTTATCATGAATGATTATACATTGTTTATAATGTTCCCCCTCCTTTGTATTTTTTTCTTTTTTAGTAATATACAAAGTAGGGACCAATGCCAAACCCCCCATTACCACAAGATCAGGTAAAAGTTTGGGTGGATGGATCGGAATTAATTAAAAAATGGTTACACGTTTTGTAATTTCTTAATAAAACCATCATTAGCAAATTTCTTGTTTTGTTTATTTGATATTGTTCGTGTTGTGCCAGGAACTATTTAAGTATTGTGGTAATGAAACTTAGCTACTACTAATTGCTATTTTTCTTTCAAATTGAACAACAATGACCTTCTTAATGATATCGGACTTTACTTGTATTAGTCTTCCACCATGTTTGTTTCCCTGAAAATTTGAACTGAGAATTAGGTGGAGAATTGTTTTCTATCATATTGCATATGATTAAGGGTTGCCTAAGATCATGTAAGTTGTAACTATTAAATTTTAAAATAACACAGAGACACACAGAGATGTGTATGTGAATCAGGTCACAAAATAGATTGTTGCTTCCACCTAATTCAGCAAAGAAAGGTCAGCAAAAGTAGAGCTAACAACCACAGCGGAAACGAACTGCAGAAGATTTTTATCACACATTTCTTAATAATAAGAAAATAATAAACAATGGACATAGGAAGCAGCATGATACGTCAGAGCCACGTCACAAAAACTTTTTACTTATATTTTTTTCTATGACAGGTCATGATTATAGAGTAAGAAGTTAGGAAGGCAGTAAAAATTGAACTCACGCCTTTTATGTGAGAGACTCTCACCGATATCATTAAACTGTAAGTCTTGATAGTATGTTACAAGAATTTCGCTCGTGTCTTGCCCGGAAGCACTCATCGGGATTTTTGATTAGTATATGGCCTATGCAGAGATCATAATACAAAAAATATTTGCGATAAGTAATACTATAAATTGTTAAAGCTACAGACTTTTGTGCACATCCTTGGTGTCGCGATAACAAAGAATCCATTTGATTTAGCAAAGAAAAAAAACTATGGGTTAAAGAATCAAGATGAAGTAATGAAGAGTTACGATTAGTATTAGATTTCAGACTTGACTTCTTCCAACAAGAAGTCACATAGAATTGAAAACTTATTCAACAAATAATCAATGGATATCCATAAATTGAAAGAAGAAAGAACGTTACTTTCCCTCATAGTTAGGTGCGTCTGTTTAAGACCCTGTAGTGTATTTCATTTCTTGGCCCAAGTATTTTCATGGGAAAGGGACAATGTGTGTCCAGGTCGGTCAAGTAATCTGGCGTTTGATCAATATTTGGGCTTATCTACTGAAGTACCAGTATTGCTAAATTAATGCTGAAAAATGGCCGTGGAGGCCAAAAATAATGTCAAAACTCATTTTTGTGACCCGGGACTTAAAAAAAAAACTTTTGTGACTATATGAAAAAATCGGGCTTTTTAGTGGCAATTAAAAAAAAGATCTCGCCACTAAAGGTTAAATATCCCAAAACATGTATAATATGTGTATATTTAGTAAGAAATATCCGAAATATGTATAATATGTGTATATTTAGTAAGTATATACATGAATGATACATTTTTATATACACATGTTGGAATTATATATATACTTTATATACAAGAATGATATAGTTTGTTTATATACATATGCTGAAATTAATTATACACTTTATATACAAGAATAATCGGTTTATATACATATGCTAGAGTTAATTAAACACTTTATATACAAGAATGATATAATTTATACACATATGCTGGAATTAATCATACATTTATTATACATAAATTATACGTTAATTATAATTTATTATACACATATTATACAATAATGATATGATTTTTTTATTTTTATTTTTACATATATAATAGTGATACATATTATATACCACAATGATATGGTTTCTATGATACATTTTTTATACGTATGATACACTTTCTATACAAGACTGATACAGTTTATATACACATGTTGGAATTATATATACACTTTCTATACAAAAATAATACATATTATATACAAAAATGATACAATTTTCTATTCTATAATACACATTATATACACAAATGATACATATTATACAAAAATTATACATACCTTAGTGATTCATATTTTATACAGTTTCTATACATTACAGATAGATATTGATACATATTTTTATACACAAATGATACATATTATATACAAAAATCGCGCTCGAGTTTTTGGGATATTTCTTACTAAATATACACATATTATACATGTTTTGGGATGTTTAACCTTTAGTGGCGACTTTTTTAATTGCCACTAAAAAGGCTGATGTGTTTGGGATGTTTAATCTTTAGTAGTGACTCTTTTAATCACGGCAAAAAAGTTTTTTTTAAAGCCTTGGCTTTAGTGGCTTTTTTAATCTTTTTGACTTGTTGTAGATTTTGGCTAGCGGATGGAAATAGTTTATGGGCTAATTTTTAGGTTTGAAAATAGATGGGCCGGCGTGTGGGATTATTTATGGCTCAGTGGCCATTTGTGTCCTTTCCCCTTCATTTTTTTGCGGAATTCTTTTGGGGTGGTCTTTAAATTTTACTTTTCCATTATTTGAAATCTTTAATTTTTTTGTCTTTTTTGCTAAAAGCCTTTGCAGTTACGGTTCGAACCCTTGCAACTCGGTCAAAATTTTAAAAAAAAATTGCAAACCGAGTTTAAATTTCACTATGCCCATACAATGGATCCCATAGTTATGTTTAACTAAAAGAGTACGCCTTAAAGAAAAAAAATAAATATATACATATATTTTTTTAACTTTTCAAGGTAAACTATTAGTAATGTCTTAACTAAAAGTGTGCCCCATAAAACATAACTAAAAAGTTTTGCCTTTCGCTTATAAGGTAAGTTTTCATTTTATTATACCCCAAAAGTTCTTTTAGTTGTGTTTAACTAAAAAAATAATTTATGCCGGGCTTAAATTGTGTTTAACTAAAATAAGGAAAAACTACGATTAGTTGTGTTTAATGAAAAGATTTGCCTTGAGGAGGGGATTTTAGTTGTGTTTACTTTTCGCGGGCGGACTTTTAGTTATGTATATATATATATATATATATATATATATATATATATATATATATATATATATATATATATATATATATTTTTTTTTTTTTTTTTACTTTTCAAGGTAAACTTTTAGTTATGCCTTAAGTAAAAAGTATGCCCCAAAAGACATAACTAAAAGTATGCCCGTAATGCTGAAACTTTATTAATGCATAACTTAAACTTTGCCTTATAAGGCAAATTATGCCTTAAGGAAAGTTAACTTCTTATGGGGCGGAATTTTGTTATGCCTTAACTAAAATTACGCACGTAAGGCATAACTAAACTATGTCTTACGAAAAATTCTGCCTTATAGGGCAGACTTTTAATTATGCGGATCCCATAACTTAGTTTTCCTTAAAAGATTGTATCTTAGGATCCCGGCATACATACACTCCCCCCGTCTGCCTTGCGAAATTATTTTTTTATTTTATGCTTGAGTGGGGGTTCGAACCCCGGCTTCATGTATTAGCCCACCTTTCCAAGCGAAGGCACAACTTAAAGACCACAAATATGAGGGGCAAAATTTAAAGACCACAAATTTGAGGGGCAAAATTTAAAGACCACCCCAAAAGAAGGGCAATCAGCGCAAAAAAATGTCCCCTATTTTCATTGTTTTTGGGCCATCCTATGTAACTTGGGCTTGTCATTAAAGACGGGCCAATATCCCTATGAGAAAACAACACCAAATGTCCACTAGAGACAAAATAATTACACGAGAATAAATTTCATTTCTATCCAGTCCGGCGCAAACTTATTACCCAAGTAACCCGCTTTAACAAATCCTTATATGATATATATATATATATATATATATATATATATATATATATATATATATATATATATATATATATATATATATATATATAAAATTCAAATTTCAACCAATCTGTGTCCAAATGCTAGCTTATTCTTGATTTAGTTCTGTCGCGTCCTAATGTTTCCTTCTTATAGCAGAGTTTTCTGGGTTCAGATAATCACTCAACTAATTGTTATTATCTGAGATAGTCATCTTTCTTTTTTTATCCCAACTTTTTAAATTAAGAAAATGACTTTCTAAAATAATAACGATTAGTTGAGTAATAATGAGAAATCAATTCAAAGTTTATCAATTCAGAGTTTTCTTTTCCTTTTTTCTTTAAATTCTTTGTGGGTGGAGTGAGTTCGTGAATGGTGAGCGAGATTAATTAAGCTATATAAAAGAAGGAACTTTATAAGATTTGAAACACTGCACCTAACTCCTAAGGTATGTAAAAGAGGAAACTACGTATTGTGTTAGCGCCTCTCTATTCTTAGCCACAAAAGATGAACCACATAAGGTTATCAACAAATAGAACTTATTGAGAAAGCCATAAATAAATATACTGCCAATTGATGGATGCCAACAAAAACCAACACAAGTCATTTTCATTCATCCACCATTTGAATATACCAATTATCTTTTTTCCTTGTCACATGGAAGAGAAAGTGTTCACCTCAAACTAGCATATGACCACTTACGGAAGGTTTTATCTTAAATCCTTGTATTTTCTTCGTGGCAAAGGATAAGGACATATGTCATAAGTATGTCATGCATATGTCGATACCATAAATTGTTACTGCTCGTACTATTCGATACTCAATATTGTTAATAAAAATAAATAAAGAACCTTTTAGCATGTCTATATAGTAAAAATGAAAGCAAATACCCTTATGTGCAGGATAAATAATTTACCGCGGAGTTGAGTGTTAGCTTACTTGGTGAACTTCTTATCTTTCACGAACCTTTTAGCATGTCTCTATAGAAAAAATGAAAGCAAATACCCTTATGTGCAGGATAAATAATTTACCGCGGAGTTGAGTATTAGCTTACTTGGTGAACTTCTTATCTTTCACATTTAAGATGGAGGATTTAAACTCTATCACTAGTATAACATTCCCTTTTCCCTGCCCCATCGTCCTGTTATGTAACAAAAAATTATTGAAAAGGAGTGATCCACCGAAACTTTATACCAATATCTAGATTAGGTTGATTGAGTAGTAGTTACGTACTCCCTCTATTTCACTTAATTATGGGAACGGTTCAAAGTTTGAGGGCCAAAGGACTTGATTAACAATGTGAATTTAGATACAGATTTTTTTAGTTTTTTAAAAATAAATCATATTTATACATTATATAAAAATAGCATATATTATTAATATTAATATTGCCACGTAAGTTGAAATAGATGGAGTACTTTAATTCTTATATTTTGATGATGCAAGTGAGTAATGTTGACCTTTATTTGAATTGAATCACTTGATTGTCATGTTTACAAATTAAAATGCAAAAAATACCAATTGGAAGGATTGTTTATGATGGTTAAAAACTTAAAATGGTCATCATTTTGCACGCAACTTTAAAGGACTTCTTGGCATGCATGGTGCCAAAGTTCCAATTTTGACGATTCTTTCCAAATCACCATCAATTAGTTACACTACTCGGTTACTCCCACCGTTTCACAAATTTTAAGATTTTGACATATTCATGGCAAATTACTTAATAACATTAAAACTAAATTATCCTAGAAATAGTAAAGAAGTATTGAAAGACTTTAGAAATTAGTTCATATCATTTACTCCTATTAGACAAGGGTTAAAAAAAAAAAAAAAAAAAGAGAGAGAGATTTAAAAAAGGGGGAGACAACTCACACTTTTAAGCTGCCAATGCAGACCTCCTTCCCTTTCAATAAATTTAAAAAAATTGGTGAAATTTGAAATTTAAATAGTAAAATTTGTATAAATTCCATCATCTGTCTTTATTTAACCAAATAATGCATGGTGATAACCTCAATGGAGAATAATCCAAATGCCAAAGACAGTAAAGTTAAATCTACAAAACAAAGCCAAACCATTAATTATTTCCAAGCAAAAGATAAAAAATATTAAAAAAAAAAGAAATATACACTAATTAATTCACATTTTTTGGTCAACAATGGAAGAACACCCCAAAGATTTATCTCTTCTCAATTCAGCCCCCATGATCAAATAATTCGCAATGACATCCATCACCATTTACCGACGATCTAAATCCAACGGCTGTGATTAAATCTTGTCCAATTTCTCAGCTTTAATCAACGGATTAGCTTTAGCTATAGCTTCTCTTCCCATAGATTTGAAATCAAACGGACAGCCGTGAATCTCGGGATACCTATGGGTCCCACAAAAAGTGGTCCCACATCTACACTTAAACCCGGTCAACCCAACCTTCTTTCGACAAACCGAACACCGGTTCGGTTGAACCGGCACCGGTTCAATTACCTCCAAAACTACCGGTTTTTGCTCTATTTTAACCGGTTCTGGAAAAACCAATACCGGTTTCGAAAAGGGTTTTTGTTGGGATTGTTGTTGTTGACTTCCTTTTAGATAAACTTCATGGTAACATTTGGAACAGAAATTTAAGGTTGTTGGACTACCAAAAAAACCACAATTGTTTGCACATAATATATGTCCTTCTGGTGCTTCACATCCATGCTCTTCTGCCATAATTATCTCTATTTCTCTTCGGTATCGGGAAATAATAACTTGTAGAATTTTTTTGGGTATGGGATTTTGGAAAGGAAATGAGGAAATTGGGATGAAAGGAGAATATAAATAAATAGAGTAAGGGCTGAAGGGGAAGGAACAGAGGAAGGAGACAAAAATTTAAAGGGCATTTAATAATGAGAAAAAGGTGGCAAATGATTAGAAGAAGATAATAAAGAAATATGAAAAGAACAGGCTGGAAGAGGCAAAAAAAGAGGAGGAAATTAGTTAAAAGCCTTTTGTTTTATTTTTTGGTGTAGCCCAGCAAATGAAGGGAAGCCAGGAAATTTGGTTATGGGGAGTAATTGGGTGGTGGGGAGGACACGTGGCTAGAAAATTGTGGTTTGAGGTGAGAGTTAATTGAAGTAGAAAAAAAATCTTTTCATTTATTTATAATGATAGTATCCTGGTTAATTTGCGTGCGACTAATTTTACGGAGTATTTAATCTCTCCGTTTCAATTTATTTGTCTTATTTCTTTTTTTAAGTTCGTTTAAAAAAGAATTTTTTAAGTTCGTTTAAAAAAGAATGTCCCTTTCATTTTTTGGTAACTCTTTAATTTTAACTTTTCACATGACATATTTAAGAGCACAAGATTAAAAGTCGTTTTGCTGCATCCTACATTTCTTTAATTAACAATCACAAGATTCAAAATTCTTTCACTTTCTTAAATTCCGTACAAAGTCAAAACCAGGCAAACAAATTGAAACGGAAGGAGTATTACATTTCATTAAGTTATAATAATTCATATAAAGACACTTGTCATGCGCTGATTGGGTAGTGTAATGAATATTTGTTTTTGTGAGACAACAATTAGGATGTGGGGATGGGGGTAGTGGGTTAGGTGGTAGGTTAGGTTAAGCTGAATGGGTCAAGTTATGGGGATGAATGTGATCATTGTCCTATTGTGTATTCTCCTCCAATTTACGTTAGTGCTTAGCTGCATCCATATGTTTTGATGAGTCAATTTTGAAACACACTCAAATAATTACCATACTACTCACTATTTTAAAGTAAAAGAACAAGGTGTACTCTTTGGGTTTTGACTCTTTTTTTATTATATCCATTCAATTCAATTAAACTTTTCAAAAGGTCCCACTTGCCATTTACTATTCTCCATAAAAAAGGTAGAAAACGTCAATAATAATAATAATAATAATAATAATATAATTTGAAGGAAAACTAGAAAAAGGCATCTAGCGTAAAACATGACAAAAACGGAGGAATAAGTGTTCAACCTTTATATTATCGGCAACTTTTTTATAGTATGATCTTTTGTTGATGACATAGGAATCATAAATATAAATATATGATCAAGTATTGTGCTACCTATTATTAATCATTATAAATATATAAATGTTTTCTTAAAGAAAAAGTCGTCCTGTTCTTATCGTTAATCTTTTAAGAAGGCTAAAAATGGGAGTCACAATCCGTGCAGGTCCATTAATACATTTTTCTATCTTTTAACTTTTTTGTTTTTGGCATAAATTTGACTTTCGTTTTTTAATTTGGTGTAGTTGGGGTTGGGGGTTGAGGGGAGTTCTAGAAAGTGAAAAAGAAATTATTATGTTCATTAAGCGAAAATGGTTTAACCTCACATTGTGTTTCAGATAAACAAAGGGAATTAGTACATTGACGATTTTATATAGAAATTTTCTGATTTTGTATAGAAATTTATACAATCAATCAAACTGAGTATCACTTTGATTTTTACTTTTTCTATTTCTTTTCTCGTTTTTTTATTGGTTTACCTGAGTAAACCATCCATGTCTTTCTTGTTCCACTAGTTAGGAGATAATGGGAAAATTTCCCTTTTGTTATTACTTATTTCTTTATGTCAAAGACCAGAACCTGAAAACATTATTTTTTTTCATTCTTTTCTTATTAAGAAGTCATAAGTAGTGGTGAATCCGTGTAGCTGTCAGATTAAATGATAGTTATTTATTCTCACCCGGTAGCTGCTTTTAGTAAATAATATCTCTTGCTTGGAGCTCTTCTTCGTCCTTCGACCTTTTCGAGAATGTTGGGTTTGAGTATAGTTGTTGATTGATATCGCAACAAAAAGGGAGATTTACTTACATAGTACTCCGTTTGTCCCTATTGTGTATAGTGATTGATTAAGCAAAAAGTTTAAAAAGGAAATAAAGATTTTAGATATTCAGAAATAACAAAACTTTGAATATTTATTTTTTATCATTAATGGGATCATTTATAGCCATGAAAATATTTAAAATTATTTTAGACCTCTAGTTTTAATTTTTTTTTATTTTTTTTTAAACTTCGTCTCCAACCAAAACAATATTAGTAGGAGTAATAAATTTGGACGGAAAACAAGGTATCTATTTTGGACGACTTGAAGATATTCCTCTAATTATAGAAAACTCTCTTTCGCTGCTGCATCAATAATTGCTACTGCTGTTCTTGTGATATTTGTTGGAAGCCACAATATGGTTCTCGAACTCTTTTAATCGCCCATAACATTCACATAATACTATTTTTTATTTTATTACATAGGGGTAGAAAAGGGAATATGGGAAGGGATTACAATTTGAGATTCGAATTCTCACCAACAAGGTGAAAGTTTAAGTAAGAAACAATTGAGCTACTAGATCTCTACATTCACATAATATCATACTCCCTCCGGTTTAGAATACGTGTTCTTTTAGTCTTTTTATTTTGATTTAAAATAAGTGCCCACTTACAAAATTAAGAGGAACTAACTTTATTTTTTCAGATTTGCCTTTATTTACTCAAGATAATAAATAAACAAGAGTCTTATTAATTAAGAATAGTTTAGTCAACATACCTATTTTTTCTAGGAGTTATTATTTTCTTAAAGAGAAAGGGTCAAAAATACCCTTCTACTTTGAGAAAAGGGTTAAAAATATCATTCATTACAAATTTGGGTCAAAAATACCCTTCCCGTCATTAAAGTTTTCAAATATACCATGTTTTAACGGAAATTCACAAAATAATCCGATTTCATTTTTAAACCCACTCTATTTAAACCCGACCTAACTAAATAAGAACCCATATGAGTTACCCGCTCCTGTGCCTAGTGGCCCCAAATGTAGGACTCGCGAATAAGTTGGTCGCATATAGGATTTTATGTAGTTGGGTCGGGTTTAAATGGGGTGGGTTTAAAAATGAAATCGGGTTATCTTGGGGATTTGGAAATTTCCATTAAGTTAGGGGTATATTTGAAAACTTTAATGACGGGAGGGATATTTTTGACCCAAATTTGTAACGGAGGATATTTTTAGCCCTTTTTCCAAAGTAAAGGGGCATTTTTGACCCTTTTTCCTTTCTTAAAAAGTGTCAAAAAAGCTAAGCAAACACTTATTTTAAACGAGAGTGGCATTTTGTATTCGGCTCATTTAAAAATGATGCTATGTGAGACTCACACTGACAAAATGTATGTGGCCAAGAGAAATGATAGGTTGCGTAGTAATTAACTATGGAGGAGGTGGCTCCATAATTACCGTAAAATAATTATGGAGCAACCTCCTCTATAGTAAATTACTACGCAACCTGATGCAAGCCGAGTTGCCTCAATAACATTTCGAGGACCGTCTCGGGGAGTACAAGTGTGGATGATAGCATGGGAGGACGGATTGGAGATGGATAAGCATTGAAGTGACCAAATGAGTGAAGGATGGCTATGATTGCAAAAGAGGCTACTTCATAAATTCAAGACTCTCATCTTTTCCCAAGGAAGACTAGCCAAACAAGGCCTTTACTTCATTAAGCGTAGTTATGTAATAGCATAGTTGTCTTCCTTAGTTTTCTAGTATAAATAGTGGGTCTTTTATTTCATTAGAGAGCTTTTGATGAATTATGAATATTGAGTGTTTATGTTATCTCTGGAGAGAGCAACTTGTGAGAGGCCTATGGAAGACTCTTGTTGATTCTTATTGTTGAGAGGATTGGTTGCTTGGGACATTAGTTCCCTTGAGGTCATCTTAAGAGATTAGGTGCTTAATAGTGTGTAATTGGGAGGTTTATTATAGAACTTTGGTTGCCTAATTGTGCTTATTTTTGTGTCAATCTATCTATCCTTTTTCTTTTCTTTTTAATTTTTTGTTTCCGCGTACCCATTCTTACAAGGTCTTTTTGTGTCCACCTAATGTTAACACTTGAAAATTGAATGGCAGTACATTATCATGTAGTCATCATGTTAGTAAATCTTATGGGCTTGATATGCTACCAACTAGTGTTGATATTTGTGTTGATCAACTTGCTTGTAATGTTAATTCACTACTTGAAGACTCTTGTGATGTGCTTAATGAGCCTCTAGTTAGTGATGATGTTGATGTAGTTGGTCATTTCAAAGATGTGACAACTCGCCTTTGTTTGTTTCATGTCAAAATGAGTCTCTTGATCTTATTTTAGTGTCATGTGATAACACTCAAAACTGTAGTGGTGACGTGTGTCAAGTGAATAGTCATGTGAATGAAAGTACTTTGAAAGATGATAGTTATCTTTGTGAGAATGAAATTGCATGTTTTGAATCCTTATTGTTCATGGAATACTCTTTCATTAAAGATAATGTCTTATTTGATGCTAACATGACTATTGAAAGTGAAGTGCCTAGTGGAATGTATTGTAATGTTGAAAGTGTAGCCATTTATGGGGACTACATGGTGTTTGAAAATCCACTATGGAGTGATGACACTCTTCCCTATGATGAAGAACCTCCCTTGGGGGATTCTATCACGCTTGTGGGGAAGGAGTGTTTTGAAAAGGAAGGTGATACTTGTTTACAAATTGTTACTTCTTCTTTCTGTGTTCAAAATCGTAGTAGCATACTAGAGCTTGTTCTTGAACCTAATAGTGCGGCTACATCTGAGGACACCATAGATAAAGTTATTTTGCGTGACACCTTTGTTTATTATCTTTTTGCATATGATGACATTCATGATCTTTTTGAGAGTGCATCTTATGTGGGGCGGGGTCCTATTGGGGTACTTAGTTATTACATTGACCAGAATATGTGGGTATTTTTTCCTTTTGACCCTGTTGAAGTATTAAATTGGTGTGATTGGTATCATTTTACAATTGAAGATCATTTATGTGTCGTGCCAACTTGGTATCTTGAAACCATGGTTTCCTTTAGAATATCGTCATCTCTTGATCTTTGGGATAACCATGTCCTTGGTGCTCTCCTTGAGAGCTTATTCTTCATGAAAATGGTTGATACTTGGCTATATCACAAATTTGTGCTTACTTGGCATGGTGATAGATTGGTCCACTCTAACACTAACCCTCATCCTTTGAGGACTTGGTTTTTGTTTGTCTCCTTTATGGTGTTGCAAGGTATAGATTCGAGGACGAATCCTTTTCAAGAAGAGGAGAATAATGCAATCCGAGTTGCCTCAAGGACACTTCGAGAACCATCTCGGGGATCTCAAGTGTGGATGATTGCATGGGAGGAGAGAGGGGAGTATTAAGAAGGCCAAATTAGTGAAGTGAATGGATAGGCGTGTAAAAGGGGCTACTACTTAAATGCAAAGCCATCATTTCACATTGGAAGACCAACCAAACAAGACCCTTATTTCATTAAGGATATATTTGTAATAGAGCTAGTTGTCTTCCTTATTCTGTTAGTATAAATAGTAGGTTAAACATTTCATTTGTAGCTTTTGATGAATTAAGAATATTGAGTATTTATGTTATCTTTAGAGAGAGAAACTTATGAGAGGCCTAGAGAGAGAAACTTGTTAGAGGCCTATGGAAGACTCTTGTTGATTCTTGTTGTTGAGAGGATTTGTTACTTGGGAATTCAATTCCCTGAGGTCATCCTAAGAGATTAGGTGCTTAATAGTGTGTAATTAGGAGGTCTTAGTTATTATAGAACTTTGGTTGCCTAATTGTGCCTATTTTTGTGTCAATCTATCCATCCTTTTTTTTTTCTTCTTAATTTCTTGTTTCCGCGCATCAGTTCTTGTATCACAACCTATGTAATTTCCTCTGCTCTTAACCTCACAACTCTTAATTAAATGATTAATGTACTTCCTCCGTCTCAAAATATTTGTCACATTTTTCATTTGCACGCCCCTTAAGAAAGCATTTATAAGGGTAGCATTTTGACTATTCTACCCTCTTAACATATTTCATGTAATCTCTCCTCAATAAATATCTACTCCATCAATGGTAAGAACATCTTAAATGTTGCTAATTAATACTAGGGTAAAATGGAAAAAATTACTTAATTTTGTCTTGATTAAATAAAACGACAACTATTTTTAATAAGGACGACAAATATTTTGAGACGGAGGGAGTACGTACTAATGACACTTTGGTGTTTACTACTTACTTAAAGTATACTTATAAATCTAAGTTGATTTCTCTTTCTCTAGATATTTTTGTTGTCTCTCATATCGGTGTTTAACACTTTCCGATTTCACGTTCTTTAATTCAATTTGTTCATTGTTATTGCATGAATGAGCCTAACATTACTGGTTATCATTATAATTACTTGGAGTCACCAGAACATAAATATCATACCATATATATATAAAATTTTATATCACACACTAAGGATTACATCACAAAATTTAGTCAATAACATAGGAGACTACAAGAAGAATTTATTCTACAATAGACTGAAGCAAATTCCAGCTAATAACACAGTCACATATTACAATTATAACATACTGCAATTATAACATACTAATACAATTAAGTGGCCTTGTGACATTTAACTAGCTCCACTAGAACCTTGAAATTTTCAGTTGAACTCCCATTATCTGATTTCACAGCTTCTAATGCTTTTTCTTTTAGCCTTTTAACATTTTGCCTTAATACCTTCCCTTTTTCCTCATTGAAAAATGTATCCAATGCATTCATTGTTCCACTTTTGGTGAAAGTCCCACCTTCAATTTGCAAACCAATTTGCCAAACACTTTCCACCATTCTACTATTCAGTTTCTGGTCACCAAAAAAAGGCCTACAAATCATAGGCACACCATATGATATGCCTTCCAAAATAGAATTCCATCCACAATGTGTCACAAAAACACCAATAGATGAATGTTCCAAGATTTCCAATTGGGGTGCCCAAGAAACTATTTTCCCAAATTCTTCTGTTCTTTCAAGAAACCCTTTAGGCAAAATTTTAACCCCATTGTCTCTTAATGACCAAATAAAAGGTACCCTTTTGGCTTCTAGTGCTTCTGCTATTGCCACAATTTCATTAGGGGGTAATGTTGTGACAGTACCAAAGCTAAGATACACTACTGATTTTTCATTTTGCTTCTCTAGCCATTTGATGCATCCACTTTCATCAGAATTAGCATCTAAGTGTACCATTTTTGATGATTGTAGAACTAAAGGGCCAATGCTGAGTACCTTTTGGATCTTGGATTTGAGGTCTTTGTTGATTATTGGATCCAGTTCTTCAAAAGAATTAAGTACAACACCATCTGCTTTGTGCAAATTTAATGCCATGTTGTATAGCATAGATGGCATTGGACCCTCTAAACTCTCTGCTACAACTTCTGGTGGCATGTCACTCATCCTTAAACTTGACAAGAATCCTGGGATTTTTGATAATGTTCCTTCGTTGGATCGAATTAAATCGGTGTACAAATGAACTGATAAAGAACAAGAACCAGCAGTCCAAAAAGCAATCCAAGGGACATTCATTTTCCCAGCCAATTCACAAGAAAACCACAAGAATGCATCACTAAAAATGCAAGAAAATTTTACCCCTGTTTCCTCCTCTGCCTCTTTCATGGACTTAAGAAAATTATTAGGAGTTGATTGTATGAAGAGTTCAATGGCTTCACGACCAAATGGGGTGGCGTTTCCTTCTTTGACACCATCCCAAACATTGTAGATTTTGAGGTTGTCTGGTTTTGAAGATTTAGAGAAGATTGAGGTGTTGGATTGTGATGTGTTGAAGAAGGAAAAAATTGTGTCTGATGGTAAAAATGGAGAGAGTTTTTGGACAAGTGTGAGTAAGGGAGCTGCATGGCTGCCAAAAGGGAAAGCAAGGAGTGCGATGTGAAGTTGAGTAGTAGTCATTCTTTTGTTCTTCTTCTCTAAAGTTTGTTAAGTGTTGGTTTAGGCTTTTTTCGAGTTTATTTATGCAGTTTTGTACTAATAGGTTCTCATCTGGGGTGGGCAAGATGACTAGTTGGTATCCTTTATTGTTGGGGGTTAAAGATAGTTGTGTACTTTAATTTCTTAGTGGGGTTGAGGATACTACCGATGACCTACCATTATGTTGGGGGTTGACGCATGGGGATTTTGTTTTTTGAAAGGTGGGTGTAGATACGTGTAACTTAATTGATCATTAATTGATCAAAAACTAACTCATGAGGTGAGAATTATTCAGAATATATAAAAGATAAGAATCTACCACTTAACAAATGCAAGACTTTATTAACAACCCCCAGCAGGCCAGAACGCTCAATGTCAAATATATGAAGCATGAACAATATAATATGAGGCTTCAATATTAAGAAAATCAGATCAAGAATAAGTATGAGTCTATCCCTATTAGTATGTCAAGAAAATATATAGATCTTGAGTTTAACTCAATCTAAAAAATAGTTTACCCAATGAGAATTATGAGTATAACTTAAGGAGTTCACCAGGGGCAAAATGAAGTGTTGTATCGCTGAGTTCATATTAAAAATCTTAAAGATTGAGTCTATAGAACTTAGTAGCTATTTGGCCATAAAAATTATTCACTTTTTTCCAGAAATTTTTTTCACTTTTTTTACTTTTAGGCGTTTGGCCATAAATATTCGAAATACAACTCCGGGTTGTGATTAGAATACTAAAAATAAGAAAAACTTGTTTTTCAATTTTTTTTCACTTTTTTACACTACATTTCACCAAAAACTACAATTTCAAAAACTATGGCCAAACACAACTCCAACTCCAACTCCAACTTCAAAAATTCCAAAAAAAGTGAATTTGTTTTTGATATTTATGGCCAAACGGCACCTTAAATTCTAAATTCGCCTTTGGAGTTTATTATAATTAATTAATGCATTTTTTGCACTTTATTAGCTTACTTAATCATAAAAGATTAAATTTATTTGGTATAAGAGTAAAGATTCACCTTTATTTGATGGGTCCACTTAACCACATTGCCATGAATTTTAGCTAGGTAGGACTAACGGTAGATATAGGCTCAATGTGAGCTATTAGGTTGGATGAAAGGTAGATTTCGCAAACACAAATTAAGGCTCTACATGTTACTCATTTGGACGTGGAAACTTGGCTGCCATAATTTAAAATAACGTCAATTCTTTGATTTTTCTTTTTTCGTGTAAACATTTTGACCGCAAATAACATGCATGGATGACAAAAATGTACGTGAACCTGTCTAGAAAGTTTAATCTGTTCCAGAAAAAAGTGGACATACTTTTAAATTTGAAACAATTAACTATATATTGATTATTTTATTTTTAATTATAAACTTTTATAATCACATAAATGTTACGTATAATATATCATCATAAATTTTAAAGTTTTATATTTACACTAATGATATAATATACTTAAGACTAAATTTTAAGTTTTTATTTTTTTCTTAAATGTTGTGTCAATTTAAATTATGTTACATAGGAGTATATTGAATCGGAGTGAGTAATAATTAGCACGGGCGTAGAAAGTAAAATGATCTCATGTTTGCATTAATAAGTCTTGTTCATTTGTTAAATAAGTTCGTATTTGAAAAGTTTTTGTTTGGATTACTTTTGGCTTTAGCTTCTCAATTGTCAGATTATAAGAAAAAATGATTTTCTTTTATCGAAGATTTTAATTTTGAAATCAAAATACTGCACCTGTTTCAATTGTTACGAGCAGTCCTCCTATTTTGGGATGTTTCAAAAGATTTGGCATCATTTCTTTTATGTATATGTGATATTTATTTTAAGGGACAAATTTGAGTGGATAGATATGCAAAATATTAAATGCAAAACAAAAGAAATATTTGCAAAAATGTACATCAAAAACAATAGTTCTTCAATCTCTAACTAGTTAAAATAAGCTACTCATATGGATCTAACCAACCTATATGCAGAGGCGAATCCAGAATTTCATGATGATGGGTTCACCATTGCTTTAAGGTAAGATATAATTTTTTATGGGGACATCGACTTCCCGAGCAAACGATAATTAATTAAGGGTATCGCACCCTTCCAAATTTGTAATAATATAGAGGAATCACACCCCTTTCGCATTCAAAAATAAGGGAATCACACCCCCCTTCTAAATTTGTAATAAAATAGAGGAATCACACCCCTTTCGCATTCAAAAATAAGGGAATCACACCCTTCCAAATTTATAATAAAATAGAGGAATTACACCCCTTTCGCATTCAAATATAAGTGAATCACACCCTTCCACATTTATAATAAATTAGAGGAATCACACCCCTTTCGCATTCAAAATTATAGAGTAGTATTCATTACCGTCTATCGAGCTCAAAATTTAGTGCAAATACGATCCAAGAGGTCCAAAACTTTACGGCCGCAATGCAAATGGTACTTCTCCTTCGAAACAAAATGATGACTCCAACCTAAAAATGAAAATTTGTCAAATTCCTTAAAACCCATAAACCCCAAAATTCAAAAGAACCAAGAAAATAAGCTTTCAAAAGTCAAAACCCAAAAACCCCAAAATTCAAAAACTCAAAAAAAAACCAATAAAATTTAGAAACCCAAATTCAAAAATCAATAAAAAGACTAAAAGGGTGTTCGAAATTCGAATTCAAGACTTACTGGACACCTTGTTGTTCTGAGATATTTTGTTTTGGGATTAGAGAATAATATTATTATAGAGAATAAATATGGCAATGGAGAATAGATTTTGCCTTTTGAAACTTGGGACTTTAAGTTTACTTGATGGATTTTGATGGGTTCATTGCTGGCTTGCAGCTTAGCTATCAACTATGGGTTTCTAAGTTTCTTGATTGTCATGACTCATGAGTTCATCGTTGCAGTGCAGCCATGGAGCTTTTTTTTTTTTTTTTTTTTTTGGGACTTGGTATAATTGTAAATAAAGCAAAGAAAAGTATATGATGCAATATTAAGTAAAAATATCCCTCCATCCCAAAAAGATTGTCTCTTGACTTCGATAAAGTTTAAAAATAAAGTGAAGACTTTTTAAATGTGGTGGTCCAAAACAAGTTTTAGATATTTGTGTATTTGTAAATCATCTCATAAACTTAAATTGTTTCTAAATATAGAAAGGGGACAATCTTTTGGGACAAGTATTAAAAAAAAAGAGGACAATCTTTTGGCATGTATGGAGTACTTTTTTACTTGAGTAATAATATAAAAAGGAAGGTAAAAAGGTAGCTTTAGAAAATAATAGCAAAAATTAAAAAAGCTTCCCAAGCTGGAGATTGAACCTGTGACCTTGAGAATATAAAGATAACCTTTGACCAGTGCTCCACTCAACCTATTATGACAATGTGTTCACTTAGTTAATATTAGATATATTTTCAAAATTATACACATAATATATCGAGATTAGTCGAGTGACCATGTGTTCACGTGACCCAAAATTTACACACAAATTCGCCCCTGGCTATATGAGTCTTATATATCCTTTTTGCTCCGCTTTCCCAATTAAATTTGGCAAGTGGGCGGGTTATTTCCTTTAAACGCACTGGTCTTTAATTTTTGTCCCTTATATCTGTGGTTTTAATTTTGGTCTCATGCTACTTATGTAATGAAAATATTCAGACTTGCTCAAGTCATAATTTTTGTAACATTTGTATCCTTAGAAGCCGAACTTTTGTTTTGCTCGGCATAAATTTTGTAGGAATTAAGTTATGTGGCATAAGTTTTGTGGTGTTTTTCAGATTATACTGAGTGTTGAATGTTTTGCCTTATCCGGTATAATTTGTGTGGATGTTACGATACATATGCCCGAAGTTAAACGTAAACTATTCCAAACGAAATTTAAAACTATGTCGTTTTTTAGATTACGTTGAATGTTGGAAGTTTTGCCTTGCCCTGCATAATTCATGAGTATGTTATGATACATATGCCAAAGTTAAACGTAAACTATGCCTTGCGAAATTTAAATTATGTGTGCCGAATATGCTAAAGGGTAAAAATTAGGGGAAAGATCATGCATGTCCCCTCAAATAAAAAAATTTACCCGCCCATACCCCCATTACGTTCGTACCTCGAGAAAAAATTAAAACTATTTACCCGAGATGCCCCCAATTATGATACCAACATGGCATATGAATATACTGAAATGGTATCATGGAAGATGCTTCAGTCATTCTCTTAGTCCTCCATGATACCATCATGGTATATAAATATACCGAGACAGTATTATGAATGATTATTGTCATTTCTTAAAAATGACACATTTTTTTCGAAAAAAACCTCTATGATACTATCGTCTTATATACATATACGGTGATGGTATCATGCGAAGGATTCAGCTCCCTTCAATGAGATACTCTCGGACCATTGTATCTAAATATACTTGAAAAAGATTATGTAAGATTGTTTCGATCCTTCCCTTAGTCCTCCATGATGCTCTCGTGATATATAAATTTACTGCGATGATATCACAGAGGAAAGGGTTTGGCCAAGAGGTATGTCGAGTAAAAATTTTCAGCCGGCGAGGATAGAAGCAAAAATAGTTTAGGGGTATTCAGTAATGTTTTCCCTAAAAATTAAAGATCACAAATTTGAGGACAATAATTAAAGCCACCCTGAAATAGGTGCGAATGACCCCTAGCCTGTTAATGACAGCCCATAACTAGGCCAAAACCACAACTACAATGGACTGCTCGGCTTGGCCCACATATGAGCTGGTGCTAGTTCATCACCTTCTACAGCCACAAGCCACAATCATGAGCGGCCTGGACTAGTAATTAACTTGACTGACCGGCTAACATTGTCAAGATAGCGCCACTAGCCACTTTTCTGTCCGTCATTGAAATCTAATTACTGTTTTGAATTTTCAAACTCCATAAGTGACAAGTATCTTGAAGATTCATTTGTGAAATCTAAAACTGCAGGACATTATTTGTTTTTCAATTAAAGCTGAGAAGTTACAAGTTCTTTTTAGCCAAAACATTGGTTATTTATGCAATTATTCGATATTTTAAAATTTATTTTGAATATTTTATCATTTACAATTAGGTTAAATTACATATAGCGATAATTTCTATGCACACGTTACATATCCAGCAACTTTGTTCAGCAGTCATATGTACATATCCAGATTCCATTCTTTAGAGTTCTCCAATAATCAAATTTATTTGACATCAAATCATTCTTCCACTCAGACAAAAAACAGTATATATAAAGTGATACCTATAAAGGAATCAAAAGATAAACTAATAAATTGGTTGCTTTATTCAGATTCCTCTGGATTGCTATAAGCATATTTTTTCCTTACCTACCATTAAATTAGTGAACTTGCATGGTTTTGTTAATTTATATTAAAAAATTAAGAATATATGTCAACTTCATCACCAACAATATTTTTTTTTTTTTTTTTTTAAATCGATGGCCTTTGGATCGTCAGAGCAGTCAATTAGTTTAAATAGAGTTCTACAACTGTTTATGCTGCATGAATACTCTAAACGGAGGGCTAAAGTAAACCATTTCATAATTTATTTGCTTTTTGGTAACAAATATAAATATTATCATTAACAAACAAAAACCAAATACACCTAAAGAGCATCTAACCTGATGACCACCTCCCGGGAAAGGTGCCATGAGAATCAAGCCTTCAACGAGTCTTTACCTTTAAAAAGAATTGCTGTATCAGTCAACCACACCCAATAGCCTTTTTGGATTGTCTAATTGTATCTATCCTAATTACAAAATAATATTTTATCTGTGTAATCACTCTATCAGTATCTACACGTGTCTCCATTCACAAATTACAAGGCCAATTTTGAACCTTTCACCTAAATGAAGAGGTTTTTTTTTTTTTTTTTTTTTTTTTGTGGTTGAAAAAAAAAAATAGAACGTGCACCCACGCATGGAAAATTAAACCACTCATATGGCACAACCTATCCATCCAATTATGAGTGGATAAATAAAAAAGGCAAAAGTGCAAATATAACCCTCAACTTTCAATTTAGAGTAGATATCATAAATTACAAAAGTGGTATATATATATCACTAGCTATAAATGGTGCAAATATCTCCTACCATTCTGAAAATGGTGCAAATATATCTTTTTTGCTAACAGGATTTTTTTTTTCAAAATCATTTAGGTTATTTTTTAATTAAAAAAATTCCACATGACTTTATAAAAAAGTCTACCTATTTTTTTAAGTAGACCATTTTTTAAAAACATGTAATTTTTCTAGGTTAGTTTAAAAAAATGGCTAGACTTATTTTTTAAAGTCACGAAGATATTTTTTTTAAACGAACCTGACCCGACCCACTAGAAAAAAAATTACTATGTGGCTTTAGAAAAGCATTTCTACTTAATAAAAAATGGGTAGACTTATTTTTAAAGTCACGTGACATTTTTTTTAATTAAAAAATAACCTAAATGATTTTTTTTAAAAAAATCCCGTTAGCTATATTTGCACCATTTTGTAAAGGTAAGGATATATTTGCACTAAGTTTTAACTGCAGGGATATATATACACCACTTTTGTACCGAAAGGTATATCTGCTCTAAATCATAAAATTGAAAGATATACTTGCACCTTTGCCCAATTAAAAATAATTTGTCCAGCTTCAAGTCTAAGCCCATGTGCTTGCTAGTTGCTAATAATAATCTATGTCCCTTATTCCTCAAGCTTAGCATTAGTAATAGTTAAGTTTTCTATATCAAATTTTAATTACCAACTTGATTAAGTTATGTATTTTTTTTTCAATTTACTTTTTAATTGATTAAGGAATAGTACTTGAAAGAACATGTTGACATGCTTTGCGAGGAAGCGTACTTTAACTTACATGTTGAGAACTTTTAATTAGCCTACTCAATTCTTCTTTGATTTTTCAAATAAAAAATTTATAATTTCTATTTTTAACAAATACTTTAAGAACCTGGGGTTCCCACACTTTACTTCTCATAGTTTCACTTAATTAAATTATAGTAATACATATTATTAGCTCTTTGTGACTATATAATTAATTGTATGAAGAGAAAATTATAGAAAATTTAAAGAAGCAAATCAGTCTAATTCAACTACAAAAATTAACTCATGAGAGATGGGGATTGCTCAGGGCATATCAGGCGACAAAATTCATATCCACATATGACAGGAGATAAAATAACAACTCTTAAATGTCCATGCCTGCTATCTGAAGTGTTGATAACACAATATGGGGCCTAATATTGAGTAAATCAGGAATTAAAATGAATTTGACGGTGATACTATGTAAATAAATATACGTTGGACCTACTCGATCTAAAGCTAACTCATGATGTGAGATCTGTCAAAGACAGTATAACGAGAGAAAAATCACACCCCACAACTGATGTGAGACAACTTAACAATCCATGCATGCCCAAAGCTGTCAATTGGAGTGTTGATAACATAAAATGGATGTTTAACGTCGGGCAATCCAAGAATTGATATGAATTTGACTCTGACACTATATAATAAAATTGACTTTGAACCTAACTTAACCTAAAGATTAACTTATTGTGTTAGAATTGCCTAAGAATATAAACAGACCAAACCATATCAGACGACTTATATGAGACAACTTATATTAAATCATACTCATTATCAAATCAATGAATACAATAATACTACCACAAAATTGTATAAATTATATGAATATGATCTATCATCCCTTGTTTTAGATCGAGCCTTGGGAATAAAAAACATCTCGATAGAGAGCACTTTATCCTCTTGGTAAATTTATTATTGGAGAATCTAATTAGTTGAGCTATGTACAATAAAAAAACAATACAATGGCCCTTGAGATTATCGCAAAAGGTCTCCATCAAAATATGACAAAGCGAATGAAATTAGGACAATAAAAATAAGCCACTTGTCTACGCACTATATTCCAATCCTATATTTGAGCATATTGAACACAACACGTAAATCGAAACAATAGAGTAAAAGAAAATTTAGCACATCGTCAAAGCTGACTAGTATATTTGCTTATTGCACTTTCATTCTCTGGAAGCACCAAGATTACATATTTCTCAAACTTTCCTTCGGTTTTTTCTTTTGATTTTCAATCTTTCTTTGTAGTCTTTGAGTCTATAAGACAAATTAAATATGTCTATTTCTGGTAGTTTGCCTGATGGGTTGGTGGCTCCAAACGATTCTCTTGCTAAAAAACGTGAAAAAATCATCATAGATACTGATCCTGGCATTGGTAAGATTTCTCTTTGTGTGTTCTTTAGCATTTTAAGAGCAAATTTTAGTTTCCTTGCAACTGGGATTCAATTTTCTTTAATGAAAAATGACATATTTGGGATCATTTTATGTACTCCACAACATTCAGTATGAGCCCATCCGCCGGGGCGAAGCTAAAATATTAGGTACACTATTTGCATTAGAAAATCCATTAAATATGTAAAATTATTTAGTTGTAAACACAATAACTAAAACGAGCTATGGGTTCGAAGTTGGATCCCATGTTTAGAACTCATAAACTTCAAATCTTGGATCCGCCTCTTATACCTACTCCAGTGGTTGATGGTTTAATAGTAGATTACTTAAAGTGAATGTGAGCTGGCCCGAACACTACTGTCATGAAAATAGATCTTTGTTTGGTTATAGGAGTTCTTATATGAATGCAGTATCTTTTTCTGTGTTTTAATGTTATGGGATTTAGTTCATGTATCCTAGGAGATTTGATACAAAGACAGATAGGGATGAAAATCTAAAGTTGACTTAGAATAGTAGCATATTATGAGGAGTTGTTTTTTGGATCATGTGCCTTGATAATTTTAGGTGTAAAGTATATTAGTTTGTTTATGGTTAAACAAAATATCTTTTCATGAGATTTTCTGATATAGAGATGATCAGTTCACATCTTGTGGGGATCTATGAGTTTTTTTATCTTTAATCCTCTCTGCTAACTTAAAGAGATGCTTGAAATAGTTAACACTGCAAGAACATTCATTTATTTTCTTATTTAGTATCAAACATTTGATAATTTCTCTGTAATGAGATGTGCTTTGCCTTCATAAGAAAAGATATACTGCAGAGATATAGCCAATTACCAGAATTGGCTGAGACATCATATTTATAACTCTTTTGACTAACTGTTGTTTATGTTTTCTGTAATTGTTTGGCAACAATTTTAGGAGAAGTTCTTGTTTGCTAAACAATTTTAGGAGAAGTTCTTGTTTGCTAACTTTGATGACCTTATTCATCACTATTATTTGCAGTCCTAATGTTCCATCCTGTAATTTCACTCAGTATTCAATACTAGAAACTGTTTGACTTCAATGTTATGGAGAGCATCAAGATCTTTATTGAAAAAAAGAACTGCAAGAGCATCAAGATTTATGGCTATCATCTATTGGAAGTAAAAAGTAGATTGTGAGGCCAAGCAACAAACAGACACTAGTTTAAACCTTGGAACCTAGCAGAAAAAACACTCCGGGATAGTGCCACTAGATCAGAGAAAGAGGCCATAAAAAGAGAAAATATTGTTTTACTTAAGGATATGCCCCTTGAATTCTGTATTTTCCGTTTCTTCCTTCTCCAGAAACAATAAGAAGGCAAGGTCTTGAGTGTATCCTTTCGTTCTTATTAAGACAGAGTTTGCACTTTTTTTTCTTCCTTTCTTGATGATCTTCTTAATTTGGAAGAAGCATTTTTGGGAGCATCCATGTGGGGGATTTGAAAGCTGGAAGATACTTTTTTGTATTATCTTTTTCTTGTCAAGCCAAACAACTCTCTGAGATGTAGAAAGTCGAAACTAAATGCCTTCTTAATATATCTTAGAAGATACCTAACTACAAAACTTTCAAAATACTCTTTTCTTTTCTATTCTTTAAAATGTGGAGAATAACTTGTCCACTGTATGAATGTGAAGCCTCTGTCATTTTCAAGACAAATTCTCATTGATCTGATTGAGTCTTTTTATATATCTAGATGACAGCATGGCGATATTAATGGCATTCCAGACTCCAGAAGTTGAGATACTAGGCTTAACTACAATATTTGGAAATGCTACTACAAAAAATGCTACACGAAATGCATTAGTTTTGGTATGTGTTTTCATTTATCTATAATTTCAGCATTTTTATGTCTTGAGAACAAACTCTTGATCAGTCACTTTTTTTAATTTGCAAAAGGATAGTGTGAGACTGCAGAATTTCCAGATATCCCAGTGGCGGAGGGTAGCCTTGAATCTTTGAAGGTATTAGGTTTATGTATAATTGCAAAAGCTTAAGTAAGCCGGTTTTGTTGGGCCGTGTACTTTGGTTATATTATTTATCTATAGTAGTTAATGCTCCTTTCTTTCCGGACTGTTCTTCCATGACTTTCTCGCTTTTGTTTATTCCTTGTTTTCATATTGTTTTCGGTATGCTTGGCCCTATCTGACCTTTTGTCTTGTTTTCCTTGTTTTCCTCTCTTTTTCTCTCTTGAGCCGAGGGTCTTTCGGAAACAGCCGCCCTACCTTTCAAGGTGGGGGTTAGGTCTGCGTACACTCTACCCTCCCCAGACCCCACATGGTGGGATTATACTGGGCTTCTTCTTGTTGTCCTTATTTTTTGCAAGTGTCACCTGAATTGGATATTATTATGTAGAGAGGGGAGCCATGTGTTGCAGACTTTGTTCATGGTTCAGATGGAATAGGCAACTTATTCTTACCTTCTCCAAATTCTAAAAAAATTGAGAAATCTGCATCTGAATTTCTGGTGGATAAAGTATCCGAATATCCTGGTGAAGTATCTATACTTGCATTAGGACCACTTACAAATCTAGCCTTGGTGAGTTGTACATCTCAAAATTTTCTTAGTTTTCGCGTTCTGATTGCTTGCATTTGGTGACATTTTTTATTGTTATGTTTCGGTTTAGGCTGTTAAGAGGGACTCAAACTTTGCAAGCAAGGTGAAGAGGGTGGTAATACTTGGCGGTTCCTTTTTTGCTTTGGGAAATGTTAATCCTGCTGCAGAAGCAAATGTGCGTGATCTTCTTTTCCTTTTGGTTTGACTTCATAGAAATCAGTTTAAAGATACATTGATATTGACAATGTGCATGTATGCTTGGTAGTTGTTTGGCCCCCTAATATCTCTGCTTAGTACTATTTCAAAATGATTTTTTTTTTCCTCCAGCGCATTTTCAGCTTAGTACTGTAACTAGTCTCCTTATAATTTGAGAATAACGTGGACTGTTTAAGCATTATATTTGGAGAATACTTAATGAATTATCGGTTGGAGTCGTTTCATCTTTCTGTGGTTAATACTTTTGTCATGTACAAACACTTTGTCTGTGAGAAAGAGTAGTTAGTATTTTCTACTGAGGTTGATCTTTGTGCCATTGGAAGTGCTTGCATGATTCGATTAATTCATTTAGAAAGATTTCTGACGATGCAGATACATGGTGATCCAGAGGCTGCAGATATTGTGTTTACCTCAGGAGCAAATATTGATGTTGTTGGTATCAACATTACCACACAAGTCAAAATGACAGGTGCTTGTTCAGGACCAAAAATTTCCAGACTCTTCCAATTTTTCCACTTTTAAGTGTTTAAGTAGTTCATTTGTCAGTTCAGATTTCATATTTTTCTATTTGTCTTGTTTTAGACGCTGACCTTGATGAACTGAGGCAATCCAAAGGAAAACATGCTAAGTTTTTGTGCAACATGTGCAAATTTTACCGAGATTTTCATGTAGAGTCAGATGGCGTATATGGTATCTTCTGTTCTTACTTTGTTTTTGGACACAAAAATATGTTCTTAATCCCACCTTCGCTCGTATCATTCTTAACCATTATTACTTGATACCCCGCTTTAATAATTCTGAGCTCACTTTTTTAACTTTCAGGAGTTTTTCCTCATGATCCTGTCACGTTTGTGGCACTAGTTCGACCTGACCTCTTCACGTACAAGAAAGGCGTTGTGAGGGTTGAGACACAAGGCATTTGCGTTGGTCACACGCTCTTGGACCAAGGCCTAAAGAAGTAAGCATTCGTAAACTGATCATTTCATGCAAATTAGAGTCTGATTTTATTCTTTGGATTATAAGGATAAATCTTATTATGTAGGTGGAATACGAGCAATCCGTGGACAGAGTGTTCTCCAGTTTCAGTTGCGTGGACAGTTGATGCGGATGAAGTTCTGAATTATATAAAGAAAACTTTAATGAAACCATGAATATTTTCATCCTTGTGTCATAGCTAAAATATTCTTGAAATTGAGCAATGCATTTTCTGATTTCTCACAGCATTTAAACTTCTGAATATTTCATCCTTCTATCTAGAGGGCTTATTTAAGCTGTATTCTGTGATGAAATTTGGGCATAAGATGCCCATGTACACGTGTTTATGTTGATGAAAGTAAAAGAGTTTGTCCAGTATATTGATGATGAAAAGTCTTGACTTAATGATCTTCCATTGCTCATTAACTTTCTTTAATAGACTTGTGATGGGAAGTGTGACTATGGAGGTTAATTAGGTATAAAGTAAGATGATTTTTGGGATATTAAGAAAAGATAGATGACTTTGATGGCCACCTATCACAAATTGAGTGACCATTCAGGCAGTCAACTCGTTAATCATTGGTCTTAATTTATAGACGCTTTCTGAACAGAAAATCAGATTTTAATAAATGTAGTTAGCTCTTATAATTCTGAAACATGAATTGACAAAAAACCTGTGTGTAGTTATGATGTATGTAGAAGATCTCATCAAGCAAAACTAGGACCTGCAGATCTTCATCAACCCAAGTTTTTGTTGAATCCTCCATTTTTTGTAATGCAAGAACTAAGTAATGATGTTTTAAGTCAATGTGCTGTTAGGAAAGTGTCTACTACTGCGTAAGCTTGCTATGTTAGGAATTCTAAGCCAATAAAAAAAAGACAAGTAGAAGCCAGTGAAAGTGAAAGAGGAGTAAGCAGGGTACGACGAAGCCCTAGGCCTAAGGGGCAATACGTAAACAAGTACAGATCACATGGTTTTGTACTGATCCGCTTTCGAGTTGTCGAGTGACGATTGGCCGAGGGGCCCTTTTTTCTTTTATAAGGGAAGAGATTGTAGCTAGGTACAAATAGGCCGGTGAAAGACAGACTTTAGGAAAGTGGTTCAGGTAGCTCAGCTGGTTAGAGCAAAGGACTGAAAATCCTTGTGTCAGTGGTTCGAATCCACTTCTAAGCAGGCGAAAGGTCCAAACCGTAGCCGGGAGCGAGCCGGATTTCGAAATGAAAGTGAAAGAGGAAACTCTCCCAGAAAGGTGAGCAAGAAGAGTCTTCACTACTAGCTAGTATTGAAAGAAAAGAAGGCCTACCTTCGCTTTGTGCGCGTTGAGCTTTCTTTCCTGTAGGATAGGAAGAATGGAATAGGAAGATAAAAGGACATTTGAAGGAGTGAAACTGAACTTATCGATCTGATGTAATGATGAACACGCCGGTTACGCCGGGACAATAAATAAATAAAGTCTACATTATCAAAAAGAAATAGGTAACGGTAATAGGAAAAGAAGAAAAGATTGGTTTGGGGAAAATGAGAATAAAAGTTAGTCATTTAAACCAGACACTTAATATTGACGAGAGGTAAGCACCCTCTACCTCCAATCCGAAGGTTATGGGTTCGAGTCACCAAGAAACAAAAAGGGGAGCTCCTGGAGGAGGGGTGAAAAAAAAAAACACGTAATGTCAAAAACTTTGCGACTACACTATATTTTTTTTAATTTTTATTTATTTATTTATTATTACATAGGAGGTAGGCGAAGGGGAAATGGGGGAGGGGATTACAACGTGGGAATTCGAACCCTCACCAACAAGGTGAAAATTCAGGTAGCCAACAAACTAAGCTACTAGATCCCTACGAATGTTATACTATATAGATACATCACCAGCATTATATTTTGGATCAAATTTCTAAATATACTTCTAGGCAGCATGTCGCAAGTTGAAATCTTACCTAAAGAAAAGGCTAATGCCTATAGAATTTAAAAAAAAATAAAAAAAATTATCTTTTGGAAACATAACATATCATTATTACCTAATTGCATTTTCAAGAAGCTTAAAATGAAATACGAAGAACACGACAGGGTCATTTCAACAACATCGGAGGCCTAAAGCTAAACTTCAGAGAGAGGCCATATTCTTTTTTAAAAGAAAGATAGTCATATGTATTTTTTTCAAAGTCAATTTTTCTAGCTTTTTTAGATGCGAAGTGATTAATTACTGTTTTATAATTGATTTGTTCTAACAATTCTTCTTCAATTGATAATATAGCTAATTTGTTCAATCTATCTTGAGACATTGTTGATCTTAGATAAGATTTTATCAATTTTAATTTTGAAAAACTTCTTTCGCCTGAGGCAACAGTTATATACTCCCTCTATTTCAATTTATATGTACCTATTTCCTTATTAGTCCGTGTAAAAAAGAATGACTCTTTTCCTTTATTTTGAAATAATTTACCTTTATGCAATCATTTATAGCCACACTAAATATATGTGACTCATCTAACACCTTAAGTTTAAAAGTCTTGTCTCCTTTTTCAAACTCCATGCCCAGTCAAACAGGTTCCCATAAATTGAACGCAGGGAGTATATAATATACATCTTTAAGGAAAAATGGGGCCCCATAAAAGTTAAGGCCCCTAGCGATTGCTTTATTGGCCTTATGTTCGAGCCACCCCGGAACACGATAATAACCTCTTAACGCACTTTCTTATAAAAGAATTTAGTCCTTGCAAAGTCATTAGTTTCTCCCATAAATAAAAGACCTTTGTTTGTTAAGATATGAGTTAAGAAAGAAATGAGTTGTTTAAAATTGATAGACGACAAATGATTAGAATCTTTTTAAGAAAATCAAGAAACTTAGAGTCGTAAATATATTAATCAAATAACAATGTCCATCTGAAAGTTTCAAACTAGGGAGTTTACCTTTATTTTCATGGTTACCTCCGGGATAATTACGTGCAAATTTTGATTTTCTTTTCCAATTAACAAGCAAAGTTCAAAAACAGATGTGAATTTTACTTTCTCATACTTCACAATAAGTTATTCTTCCCAGCAACCCCTTGTTAATTCTCTATTTAGCCAAAATAGACAAAAGAGAACACACATAAGCCAAGTTTCAGGATAGTAAAAAGGTAGAGAGCTTAAAATATTTAGTAAATTTCAGTTTATGCAGTTAAATTGATTGTCATAAAGCATTTGTGGAAATTTATCAAACAATAATAGAATTATGTTCTTTAAAAAGTAGCGCATTCACCGCCCAAGGATATGGCAGGATGGATAAGATTACTCCATCGTTCACTCGAGATTCCGAATTAAAGCTCTGAAAAACTTTTAGTAATAACGCCCGCCTCCCCCTATGAGCCTACGTAACCCGAACATAAATTAGTAGGGTCATTAGATTTCAAATGTCAAATGGTTTTATATAAATAAATAAGTAAATCGCACATCGCAAACACAACCAAGTCTAGTAAAGGAGAAAAGAAAAAGTCAAGTAGCGGTAACGGTCAAAGAACTCAGTGAGAAAGGAACTTGTTGACCTACCACACACCACAGTTTATACTAAAATTTGTGTTAAGTCAAATAATGACGAATAAAGTGAAATGAAGGAAATATATAACATTAAATATTCCAAAAAAGGTCAAGATTTTTATGTTAATTAGGAACTTAGTCTTAATTCTCCTCAAATATTAGAACCTCTTAATTTCTCCTGAATTGTATCCTCGAGGAGGAGCTTTTTTATTACTACCCTCCATTTCAAAATAAATGAATTTTTGAGATATTTTTTTTTATCCAAATAAGTGAATTTTTCAAAGTGCAAGACAGCAAGAGGTTATTAATTAAATTTTTACAAAGTTATCCTTCTTTTTAATAGTTTTTCCTAATCTCAACACACTCACTTTTTCAACCTTTAAGAAAAGTTTAGGGAAAGATATAGGCTAATTCTGTGAAATGACCATTTGATTAATGTCATTAATTAGATTTCTTAATGGGTATGTCACGCCCACAAAAATCATCTATTCCAGAGAGGGAGTACTCTAGACAATAAAGGCAAAAGCGGGAAGAGAACAAAGTCAAACCTATAAGTTGCGTTGCTGCTTATTGTTTGACTTTGTTATATTAACTTGCACCACCAAATTAAAGACAACTTTTTCACTTCACTTTCTTTGGTTTGACAAATATTTGAAATGTATAGTTCTAACTTATATTGGGGAGAAAAAACAGTTGAACAAACGTAATATTTTCCCTTTCATCATCTCATACATTATTTCAATTTCTTTCCTGACAGTGCCTACCCCTCCACACCCCTTGAATGAACCCTTTCAACTCCCAACAATTTCACATTACCCACTCCACCTACAACTACTTCAACTCCATTTAAACAAACAAACACCTCCTTCCTAATCCTCTTACATAAACCCTACAAATACCTTCAATATTACAACATTTTCAAGAATTACAAAAACAAACATCATTATTATTTATTTCTAGCCATAATGTCTACTGTTCATTCATCTACAGTCTTCGCCGAGACGATTTCATGGTATTGTGCATTGTTCTTGGCAATGATGTTGGTATTGAGTTGCTGTGAGTCCAGTGAGAGTGATCAATTCATAGTGCAAATGAAGCAAGGGATGAAGCGGGCATGTGATGAGATACATATGGTGAGAGAAGGGGAAACATTGCATACAATAAGTGAAAAGTGTGGAGATCCTTTTATTGTTGAAGAGAATCCACATATTCATGATCCTGATGATGTTTTCCCTGGCTTAGTTATCAAGATTACTCCTTTCAAGTTTCTGTAAAAAGAAAAAAATATGTAGTTTTTGTTTGTTATTTATATCTTGATGTTTGTTTAATATGCATGAGCTCATCTCTGTAATTTAATTTCCTTTTTGTTGATTTTATAAGAAATTTTACTAGGTTCAGTACTGGCATGAACCTTTTGGACAGGCCTCTATTTCTTTTTTCTTATTCTCTTTTAGAGTTCATTTTATCTGTTATTATTAGTGCATGTCTCTTTAGTGAAGATATTATATAATATTAATTTGATCAATTCATATAAAATAGAGTATACAAGTATAACCTAAAGACAAGACATTGGGACGAAGATATGAAAGTACGACAATGCATGTCAGTTGATTTTAGGAGAAGAAAGGTCTTATACTTTCACTTTCTACCAGTGAAAAATGATTGATGGCACAAATTCGTACGTTAAAGATATATAATTGTTAATATAAAATTAGTGGAGTAGACCTTTACATGGATGCGCTGAATTTGATGGATTCTATACACACATATAGTAGAGATGAATCCATATATAGTGAAACCTCATCTTGGGTGAACATGTAGAAATCGTTATTGAAGTTGTATTTAATCATGTTGTAACTTCGAGTTAGTAGAAAACAGTATGTTAGTCATTCTGTTCATCATGAAAATAGTATTTCGACCACATATATATTTGAACGTTGTAATATACAAAATATAACTTAAGTTGCCAAATTCTAAAATGTCTTTGAATTGTAACATTTGAAAGTTTAAAAGCATGTTGTCAATCAGTCCTCAATATAAAATCAACTCGTTTGAATAAGAGATTCTTAATTCATGAATTTCAATTTTTTTTTATAAATGCAATTGTCCGACATGATGCAATCACATTTAGACCTTTGCTTTTTTCCCCATGAAATTGATAATATTAGTATTAATTTAATGAAACTGTAAGCTGCCTACGAGTTTCATCATCGACTAACATTTGTACGGAAAAATTATTTTTTAGAGAGTTATCTAGAACTAAAGAGATAAGTCATACCTCATGCCCATAGTAGCTATGAGACTTACATTGCCTATTATAGAAAGAAAATACATCATCAGGTAGACATATGCATATGCCCATGTACATAGTTATGGCTGTCAATACGACCACCTAAATGTCTGAAGTAAGGCGAAAGAAGTGGTGGAGCACTAACAAATATCTAAAGTTTGTCAATATTGACTACAAGTTAATTAAATACTTAGAAAAATTAATTATAACTTAAATACACATGTAAAATTGGCTACCGGATGCAAATCCTACAAAAAAGAAATATGATTATACTGAAATTTGGTTATAGGCTGGATAAAAGTGGGTCATTTGCACGATTCCCCTTCAAAGGCATTTTGTCTTTAATTTTTGTCCCTCAAATTGCTGGTCTTTAATTTTTGTCTTTCGTCTAATACCCCGAGGTCTTGGGTTCAAACCCTGGCTCAATCACAACAACAACAAAAAAAAAATCGCAAAGCAGAGTTTCATTCGGGCAAAAGCTAGGCCTTAAGGCAAAGTTTTGCAAAATTTCAACTGAATTAAAAAAAAAAAATTGCCTTAATGCAAACCTCTACCTTAAGGGAGAGTTTTGCCTTATACCTGAAGGCAGAGTTTGAGATCAAGTAGAGTTTGAGGCGAAACTCAGCTTTGCGAATCCAAACTCTACCTTGAGATTTTTTTTTAATTTTTTTTTTTACTAAGCAGGGGTTTGAACCTGGAACCAAGGGGTTTTTAGCAAAGGGCAAAAATTAAAGACCACCAATTTGAGGGGAAAAAATAAAGACCAGTGCCTTTGAAGGGCATTCCGCATAAACAAAATGGATAAAAGTTCCTAGAAATGATGACAGATCTGGTTTGAGGGCAATTTGCACGATTCCCCTTATTCGGGGGTGGTCTTTAATTTTTGTCCTTTGCCTAAAATACCCTGAAGTTCTAGGTTCGAATCTCGGCTCAGTCAAAAAGAAAAAAAAGAAAAAAAAAGGCAAGGCAGGGTTTCGTTGCAAAATTAGGTCTATTCGGGTTCCAGCAGAGTTAAAAAAAAAATTGCCTTATAAGGCATACTTTTCGTGAAGCCTTACCTTGCGATTTTTTTTTTTTGACTGAGCGGGGTTCTAACCCAGAACTTCGGAGTATTTTCGGCCAATTTTTTAACCCAAGGACAAAAATTAAAGACCAGCAATTTGAGGGACAAAAATTAAAGGCCAGGGCCTTTGAAGAACAATCCGTGCAAAAAACATTTTTTTGCACGGATTGCCCTTCGTTTCGGGGTGGTCTTTAAATTTTGCCACTCAAATTTGTGGTCTTTAAATTTTGCCCTTCATATTTGTGGTCTTTAAATGCCCCTTGCTTGGATTTTCGGCCAATTTTTTAACCCAAGGACAAAAATTAAAGACCATCCGCATAACTTGAAGGACAAAAATTAAAGGCCGGGCCTTATAAGGCAAGAAAGTCTATTTTATTCCATCCAAAAAAGGGAAAAAGTTGACAACTGTACATGGTGTGTCTCACTAACTTGTATAAGTCAAACTAGGAGCAACTATTACATTAAAAAACAACGACCAATATTTGGAATCAACTACACTTAGCTAGGGATAGCAATTCATAGCGAGCTCTACGCCATTTGAAGCCCAAATTAATCTCTCTGCAGTCTATCCAAAATGGTATTTTGAAATGCGAGTAGGTTCCTTTCTCCAAACCCAAAATAATGCCATTTCGTGTCTAGCAATGCGTGAGATCCATGTGATTTCATCTTGCCAATTCTTCTAGTGTACCCCAACAACTCGTACCACAATCCTTTTGTGATTTCAAAATAAAGAGGCTTTTCTTGGGTGTGGGAAAATTAAGTTGCATCAATAGTTGCAAAAACGTCGCATTTGGTTGTAGCATAAAGATATAAAATGCCCCCATCGGCATAAGTATATATGCTACTTTTAACGGGCAACTTTTATACGATAAAATCAGGCTTTTTAGTGCCTTGCGAATTTTTTTTTTTTTTTTTTTAAAATTTTTTTTGACTCGGAAGGGCTTAAAAATTTCAAAATCTCCACTAAAGGTTAAATATCCCAAAACATGTATAATATGTGTATATTTAGTAAGAAATATCCCAAAATATGTATAATATGTGTATATTTAGTAAGTATATACAAGAATGATACATTTATATATATATATATATATATATATATATATATATATATATATATATATATATATATATATATATATGTTGGAATTATATATACACTTTATATACAAGAATGATACAGTTTATATACATATGCTGGAATTAATTATACATAAATTATACGTTAATTATACATTTATTATACACATATTATACAATAATGATATGATATTATTTTTTACATATAAAATCGTGATACATATTATATACCACAATGATAAGGTTTCTATGATACATTTTTTATACGTATAATACACTTTCTATACAAGACTGATACAGTTTATATACACGTGTTGGAATTATATATACACTTTCTATATAAAAATGATACATATTATATAAAAAAGCGATACCATTTTCTATTCTATAATACACATTATATACATAAATGATACAGATTATATACAAAAATGATACATACCTCAGTGATTCATATTTTATACAGTTTCTATACATTACAGATAGGTACTGATACATATTTTTATACACAAATGATACATATTATATACAAAAACTGCCTCAGAGTTTTTTGGGATATTTCTTACTAAATATACACATATTATACATGTTTTGGGATGTTTAACCTTTAGTGACGATTTTTTTAGTTGCCACGCCTGATTTTTCTTTAGCAGCCCTTTAGTGGCGACTTTTAGTCGCGCCACAAAAAGTCTTTTTATTTTTATTTTTAAAAGCATCTGGGCTTTTAGTGGCGACTTTTTAAATCTTTTGTGGCGACTAAAACTTTTAGTGGCGACTTTTTAAAGTCGCCACAAAAGACTTGCTACAGATTTTGGCTAGCGGATGGAAATAGTTTATGGGCTAATTTTTGGGTTTGAGAATAGATGGGTCAGCATGTGAGATTATTTATGGCCCAGTGGCCATTTGTGTCCTTTCCCCGCAAAAAAAAAATGCTTTGTTTGAGTGGAATATGTTTTGGGCCTTTAGCCTGGTCCTACAACTTTAGGCCCAATGCCTTTATTAGGTTTATAGCCCGCAAGTGCATGGGTCACAGTAGCCTTTAACCATGCTCTTGGCTAATACCGTAACTCGTTTGGTGCACGGTATAAGCTGGGATATCCCAAAGATTAATTTTGATATTAATTTTGTACCATGTTTGGTAGAAAGTATAAATTTATTTCGGGATAAATTTATACCTTCCACCAAACAGAGTATAAAATGAAGCTCAAATTTAAGGATGGGATATCCCACCTTATTCAACTGACCTTGGGATTATTTTATCCCATCTCCCATATGGGATAAATTAGTCCCGGGATTATAATCCGGGATAATTTAGTTTGCGTACCAAACGACCCCTAACAATTACATTAATGTATTTGGTACTTTTTCAAATTGATCCATATTTATCTTCAAAAATTGAAAATTGAGATAGTATTTTATATACGAACGTCCTCCAAGTACCATAAAAATATGTTGATATATTATGGACCTTATTTATGTAGTTCGTCTCCTACTCTTATCATTTTTACAGTACTTATGAAAGAAATGCATTGTTTTTTTTTTTTTTTTTTTTTTTTAATCAATTATTCGCTGTAATCGTTTAGAACCTTTTTTTAACTTGAAGTTTATCTATTTACTAAGATATAGTGCGTTGTTCATTAGTTATGAGTTGAAAGCTTCACAAAATGCACTGTATTTACAGATGTTTGAAAGATTGTAGGTTCCTACTTGAGGCAATGGATCGACCACAAGCGCACCATAATTACTGGGAGGTTAATATGGTGGAACACATTCTAGCAAAGCTATGGAAAATTCTAGGATTCACATAATTTAGTTGGAGAAAATACTAAATTTTGGAACTCAACTCTTTTTAATTTATGCTTTTATCTTATTTTCACAAAATCTATTTGAGCACTAAGTCACCGAGATTAGTTCCTTTGTGATGCGAAGACTTGTTTTAACCGACTAATTAAGTTTTGTGCACCGAAAATATATAGAATTTATACCATCATAAACTCAACCTGCAACTTATATGTTAATCTAAAAGGAGTAATAACATGTTATAGCTGATTAAATGTAAATTAATCGTGTATAAATTCTTAATATTGTCCGAATATATATAACTTAAATCCTGAATTGACTGAAATTATGAAGGCTGAGAAAGATTCTTAATACATTTTCTGTGGAGCATGTATCCCCAAGCAATGTATCACTATTAATGTTGTTTTTCTGTCAGTTGAGTCACATAACATTATTAAAAGGCCAAATCAATCGACAGCCACCTGTGATCGTCCGGATTTTTCCTGAATACCTCAAGTAACCCTTGTTCGGCTGTGTTATTTAGACATTTTTTGCTGACCTGACAACTTGGGTGAATTGCACACCAAATAGGTGCGTGAAGAGCCCAAAAAACAGATTTTCTTTCTCTTTTAATTTCTTCTTCATTCTTTTTCTCTACCATCACCAAGTGTACTCCTTTAATGGAGATCGGATTCGACTCAAATCTGTTACCATCGCCATTGCTGCCATTTCCACCACCACTACTGCTACACCTAATAATCAATCTACCAAAATTCCATTTCAACATTTGCTTCGTTTGGATTCTTAAAAACACCAAATTGGTAATTGATTTTGTTCTTAATGTTCTCAGATTGATTAATTCAATGTTGTCAATTCATTTCTCATTCAGTGCTTTGTATGAAAATATTCTTACGCATAATTTGCATAAAACACTAAAAACAAATTAAGTGAACTAAAAAACAAGATTCTTTTTTTAATCTTTTGGGAAAAGGGCAAACTCTTCAACCCTAAAAATTCCTTTTTAATCTTTATCACTGAAAACCCGAATAAATTTGCAGATGGGTACGAACATAAAAGCAAGATTTCATCAAAGACTAACAATTGCACAAAAAAAAACAAGAAACTTCACTGTCCCCCCCCCCCCCCCCCTGCGTTCTTCTCTCGCAATAGAGGGGGGGGGTGTGGACGGAAAAGACGATGGAAAAGGAGGGGTATGGAGGAGAAACCCCCCTTTTTTTTTTGTAATTATTTAGGGGTGTGTGTATAATGTGGTTGGGTGCGTAGGGACTTTGTTTCTTTTTCGAAATATTATTTTTTTTTCAAAATTTATTTTTAATATTATTATTTGATCAAACGTCACATGTCGTAACTTAATTTGTCATTTTGTCACGTCATTGGCCAGTGTGTTACACACATTTTACATATTTGGCTGATTATGTAAAAAGTGTCTAAATGACACAGTGAAATCTTACCTTAGGTGTCTAAATGGACCAAGGATAATTTGAGGTGTTCAGGTGAAAAATCCGGACGATCACATGTGGCTGTCAATGAGTTTGGCCTTATTAAAAAGGAAACAAATCGTATTGCATCAAGTTTCAAATCAGGAACATGAATAATAATGGTGTAAGTTGGGGTCATAGATAGCTAGTGCTCACCTTGGTCATTATTTTATCTTCTAGCTAATTGAATCCTGATTATGGCAGACAATGTTGCTAATGATCATTTGGCTTTAGGAAATTTACTGTGCTGAGTCACATAAAATATCCCAAAAAACTGGACTTGACAAATTGCCACAGTTGTCAGTGGCCAACATTTTTGTGAGTGATGTGATGGATAAACTACACTTGACGTTTACCAGCTGTTTCAGCATGTAAAACGTGTAAAAATTTGCGTCAATTATTGTAATTTAACAATTTGGGGGTGGGGGAGGTGCACTGTTTGATTAAAAATCGATCCAAACTAAAAAAAAAAATCAAATCGAGTAAATAAAATGATATTTTATTTGGATTAGGTTTGATTTTGTTTTGAATTTTTAAAAATCAATAATATTTGGTTTGGTTTTAGTTTTATTAAAAGCAAACCGAACCGACAAATTTTATACATAATTTTTATAATTATATATATAAAATATATTATTTTTTACAAATACTTTTAAATAATTTATATACTTTTTACGCAAAATTTTATGTATCTCTAATAGGCTAATGAATTTTATACTGTAAGCCGATTTTAAAAAAAAATCCATAAATTCACACTCATTTAGTCAAAGAAACAACTAGATGGGATTTACCTAGATTTATTTTTTGTATTTCTTATAAACTTTATTCACTTAATTAAAATCATAAATCTTAAAATATTTTCTCCATAATGCAAGAAAAGCGTAATAACGAATTATAAGTAGGAAACGGATAGAAAATTCTCTCCTAATTGTAGAGAAAAAAACATAAAAGAGAGAAATACCGTTAATTTTCTTAAAAACCGATTTTCGACCCAAACCGAACCAAACTGGCTACAACCAAACCGATGAATATGTATTATATTTGGTTTGATTTAGTTTTAATAATTTTAAAAACGGACTAGATTAGTTTTATTTTGGTTTTAACCTAAAATCGACTCATGAATAAGTTTCTTAAAACGGTTGACAAAACTAATTAAATTCACTGTTAAATGAACTCTCACTGATACATTGGAATACAAAAGTACGGAGTATGTAACTTTTACCACTCAACAAAACAAGTAACATGGGCCTTTTTTGTTTAAAAAGTAACTTCCAGTGGTATTGGGCTAATGTATTCTCTCTTATATAAAGCTGACCTGAGGAAGGCTGAAGCGCACGGATATCCGATTTTAAGATCACCATTTAAGCTATATTCGTAGTGCATACAGATTTATAAGTCTATCCACTTCGGAATAACTTTAGATATGCGGTGTTTTAAGTTTCATATGACTAAAATTAAGTCATTTTCCTGAATTTTGGTCGTCTGTGGCTGAACTTAGCTGAACTGCAGTAGTCATGTAGAAATGACTGAATTTCAGCCTTATATAACTTCAGACACTTTTATCCGAAGTTACTTTGTCAAACTAACGTTAAAACACTGCATATCTGAAATTGTTTTGAAATGATTACTCGTAAAAAAAAGTTTACAAAGTGAATACAGATTAAATAGCAGTATCCAAATAAAATACTCCTTCCGTCCCAATTTATATGACACTTTTTCCTTTTTAGTCAGTCCCAAAAAGAATGAAACCTTTCTATATTTAGTAAACATTCAATTTTAAATTTACCTTTTAACCTTTAATGAAATGATTTCGAGCAACACAAATTTCTATGGTTTGTTTTATACCACAAGTTTTAAAAGTCTTCCTTTATTTCTTAAACATCGTGCCAAATCAAACAACTTCGTATAAAACTGGATGGAGAGAGTATTATTTTTAGTTTATGGTATTTATCTAACATTCATGTTGGGTAACGACAATATCTTGTCTTTAGGGAGGCCCAAGTGATAGGCCGAGAATGGATCGGGTTAGGGTCACGAATGAACATGCATGATGCCTTTTTGATGAGTTGGTTATAAGAAATAAAATTATGCCTTTTCCATCAACTATATTTATGTTGGCATGATGATTGACCTCGGTTCTATATAACAAGTGGTATCAGAGCTAAAGTTATAATTAGTTCGATTCCGAGAAACAACATACTATGTGTGGCATGTGTTGAAACGCCAATATCTTACCTATGGCAAGGGAGGTGATGAGCTGGGGATGGTTAAGAAATAAAATTATGCCCTTGTTATCAACTTGAAGTATAAATTTTAGCGTGATAGTAAGCACTCGATCCTAATAATCCTCGTTAACCAGTGTGAAGACGTTCACATGCATATTCTTAATGAAATTTGTCCTTCTTTTTTTGTTTTTTTTTTTGTTTTTAACGAGGCAGCTAATATTAATTGATAATGAAAGTTGACATGCCGTCGCGCTTCCAAGAATAGCATTATTTCTTGTTGAGGCAAATTAAAACACCAAGTTTTTTGGTTAAATAAGTACTATAAACTAAATAATTTGCCTACATATGATAACATGTTCAATGTCCCAAGATTCCTAATTATATGTAATTATTTGTAATAAGTAATGGTAAGATAAAGCTTTATCTTCTATATAACACTCATGCAGCACCTCTTATGTCGTGACATGATTATAATAAGCACACTAACGCATTTATATGTAGGAGTTGTTTGCCATTAGATTTGGTTGAAGCTATTCTTTTATGCATTATTGGGATGTTGTATGATTAGTCACTTATAATATTTGCATACTATACATTTTAAAGTCATTCATGGAAAATTCTATGTCATTGATTCTAGAAAAATTATTTCTCAAAAGTCAAAAGTGTATGCTACGGGAAAAATGTAATAGTCCAATTTTGCTAAATTCTGTGGGAAACCACTTTATGTCATGTTACCAAATAATCTTAGAAATTGAAAGAATCTAAAAACATTTGCAATTTTGTTTATTAATGATGGAGTTAGACACAATTGTCCTTAGTTTATAGTCAGTTCATGTCTTGTTTCAATGAACTACTTGCACAAGTGTGGTTCTCCTTTCTGTGTCAAAAAATAGTCCAAATGCACTTGCACCTAATTGAAGCTTTTTTTTTTCTTCTTTAATTTAGGGTTTTTTGCTTTGGCATGTCCCCTTCATGATGCAATATGTAAAACTAATATTCAACAAAAGGATTCTAAACCAATGTCTGTAACATCTAAAAATTGAATTACAAGTTTTTTTAGGTAGCAATATAAAGGCATTACTGAGGTCATATGGGGCACTTTCAGTACTTAGAGTAGATAGATGATTATTATGAGTACATAACAAACATATTTATTAGCAATTCTATCCAAATCACTACATAAACTAGCCGATATTTATAGGAAAATTTGCTTCTTTATCCGCCAAATCACTACATAAATTAAATAATAGACAGTGTTAGTGTAAATAATAAATATACTATCGGGTCATTAATTTCACCTGTTGTACCAGGTAATATATCTTATTTTTAAAATTTATAAGTGGCCATTTGGCCATGGATATTTTTACTTTTCTCCGGAGTTGAATTCCGAAAGTCTTGTTTGGCCATAAAATTCCGAAATTCAACTTCATTGAAAAACACCAAAAAATTGTTTTCACATTTTCCACATCGAATCACTCAGAAAAATTTAAAACAACTCTAATTTGTATTCATGGCCAAACAAAACTCCAATTTCCAAATATCATTTTTCACTTTGAAAACAAAAACTATACTTTTTCAAAAACTCACAATTTTGCAAACGGTCCTAAATATCACATTTTAAGGATACTTATCTTTAGATATGATATGAATGATGATTTGCATAGTGTGTAAAATTATTTACATTAATAATATACAAAATTTTAATTCAATTCCTCCATGAAATATTCTTATCAGTACCATTGAACTATATATGTCTCCTCAGTACCAAGCAAGAATGGAATCACTGTTTGTTCCTTGGAAAGAGAGAAAAACAATAACATATCCGGTATAATCTCACAAATTCTAGAGCAGTAAAGATATACATCTTATCCCTATCTTTGCAGTAGGACAAGCTTACCATGCACCTTGACTCAAAGAAAGTAAATCCAAGCAATATAATGAAAGGAAAATAATGACAACAAAATTTAAGCTACACAAAGCAAATAAAACAAAAGTTTTTGTTTTATATAGGTCGATTAGATTCGATTATTTTAATGAAACACAGAACTTGATCTCCTTCTCGTCCACTGTGCTAAAGCCAGAAACCACGCCCCACTAAAGTCACCAAGCTGAATATTATACACGTCTGAAGAGGCAAATAAATATGCAGAATTTTTGGTATAAGAAAATAAAAATTATATTAAAATCTGCTAATAGGGAAAAAAAAAAAAAAAAAAAAAACCATGAAGGATACGGAGTTCTGGCTCCCAAGGCGGAACTAGCGCTTTGGTTATGGTTAGCTGAACACAATTTTGGTCAAAATCTTATATTTAAAATTCATTTAATGTACACATTAAATATTAATTTGAAATTCAATAACTTTAACTAGAATCATGAATCCATAAGTTTTAAATTTAGACTTCGCCTCTGCTTGCTCTTGACAAATTTAAACAATAGCTTCCGGCCACTTTTACCTGTCCTGTATTGACTTGACACATCTTTAAAAAGTTATAAATAGAATGACAATTTTACTATATCACTCCTAATTATTATTAAATCATCTAATGCTTGAAATCAATCAAACATACTTTAAAAGTTGTAAGTTTCTAACCCAATAATTAATAGTAAGGGTAAAACAATTATGAAATGGTAAATTATCTCTTGACTTTTCAAACTGGACAAGTAAAAATTAATGAACATCTATTTCTAGTATAGAAGACAAGTAAAGTGGACTGAGGGAAGTAACTAGTTTATAAGAAATTTGAGTGTTTCTGCTTAATATTTTTTAATACACCCAAAAAAAAAAAAAAAAAAAAAAATAAAAAGAGAAATCACGCGCCCACCAACTGCAATTTGGTCCTCTCCCAAAAGGGATGCGAAGGGGAAAGAGGAAATCCTATGTTGTCGTGTGACTCCTCGTTATTTCCCATGCATGTATAAAGACAACTCTTTCGATATTGCAAGGTACATTTTCCTGTATTATTCCCTCGGTAATTTTTCTGTTTTATTTTATGTCATGCTAGAAATAGGTATTTTTCCAACGACATTCAGTGAAAAATCATGATTTTCCCACCTTTTTTTTTACTGAATCAATTTACTGGGAAAACGCATGGTGAGAAACTTTATAATTTTTTCGTGTGAAAACACTACTATTTTTTTCCCACGATTCAATCCAAATATCTGTGGGAATAGCCACTGAAAAATTTTCAGTGGGAAAATGGTACTCCCTCCGTCCCATTTTAAGTGTCTTAGTTTGACTTGACACAAAGTTTAAGAAATAAAGGGACACTTTTGAATCTTGTAGTCTTAAACTTACCATATAGAATGTTGGGATTGAAAAACCTACTAAATATAGAAAGAGACACTCTTTTTGGGACAGACAAAAAAAAAAAAGTAAGACACTTAAATTGAGACGGAGGGAGTAATTTTTTTAGTATGTGAGTTTTAATTTGACGAATCTATAATATTTTCGAAAGTAAGAAAAATAAGAAATTGCTACTACCACTTTTACCAAAAATCAAACCCGCCCATGGGCGGAGTTATCTTTGTTCAAAGGGAATTAATTGATACTTTTTTTGTTGGAAAACTATACCGTACAAATAGATTAATTTCTTTTTTGATGTATATATCCTATACATGTTTTGGCATCCAACAAAGAAGTTTTGGGAGATACCAAAACGTGCATTGTTTGGCCCATGGTTTCTTCAATTCCTTTTCCAAAAGAATCTATCATTTGCAGCCACAAATATTTTTATAGCATGATAATATCGAGGGTTCTGATCAAACTACTACTTTGTCTGCCCTATTAATCAGCTTGTTCGTTTTAAAGCATTCGTTATGTGACCTGTTTCCTCTTTTGTTTTTTTCTTACTTTCTTAGTGCTAGTCACATGTTTGTTAGGGATAAAGATTAAATAAAAGGTATGCAAGATGGTTTTCTCTTTGACATGTCTCAATATATGTGATTGCACAACTAATGTACATTGTTCTTCAACTTGAAGACTCCATTTTTATCAAGTCAGTAAGACTGCGATTAACTTTTGACCTTAAAGGTGAATCACTATCGTCTAGGTTAGCGTCAAAAAAGTAAAATTAAAGCTTTGTGTGTCATACCTTTCAAAATAAAAGCGAACTCAAAATTTAAATTAGATGAGTTTAATTATTAAAAATTTAGTATTGAACTCATTTTACTATTAAACCTATTGTATACGGGTAAAACCGAGGACACGGTCATGCTCGGTTTCCCGTTATTATGATTATGCTCGGGTGAAGCCCGAGCATCTCACCGGGATCGAGAGCTCGAGAACGGATTAGTGCGAGGCAATAATGGAAGGACAATCTGCTGCCATAACGGAAGGCCGAAATATCCGCCCTCACCCGGGATATTCCGCCAATCCCGCGACACGCAGCTGTCCAGATTATTTGCTTTATTTAAAGTTGTACTAGGTCTATAACCTCTACTATATAAAGGGAGGCCCCATTCATAAAGGGGGTTGGAGAGAAAAGAGAGGATTCATATCAATAATCATAAAGAATTTAGCTTCGTTCCCATTTGTTCATAAGTTCTATTTTATTTACATTCCTTTAAAGCTCGTGATAAAGAGACACCGACCTCGGTTTTCCTAACCCGAGGTCACGTGAACCCGATATTTGGTTAGATTTGATTCCTTGACTATTCCATCGTATGTTATCACTTGTTCAAATCTTTAATTAAATTTAGCTGCATATCTTTGGCACCGCATATAAATTTAACTGTCTATATTTTTGAGGTTAAACAGTTTGGCGCCCACCGGGGGGCCTTAGATATTAGTGGCGGTTCAATATAACGCCGTGGTCAAACTCGATATTTCACACTTGTTCTTTAGGGTTTGATTTCAGGTATACAGGAAATGTCGGATTCACATTCTGTCAACTTCCAAGCGGAACCCAGCCATCACGAGCATGGCGATGGGGATGCACCGAACCACAACGCACCCCCCGTCAATCCCACTCAGGTCGGTTCGTCAGTGGGAAACATTCCGGTCGGTGAGGATAACGGAGTCATGCTACAACAGCTCCAGAATAAGTTAGATATGGCCATGGCTCAGTTGCAGGCCCAGCAAGAGATCATAGCGCAATTGCAAAATCGGAATCAGGCACCCGATGTTGCTCCATCGGAACCGACCCAGGATACGGAGGAAAGGCAGGTCCCACAGGGTAACGATGGATTCCTCGGGCAAAGTACCGAATTGAAAAGAATGCTCGAGGAATTGACCAAACGAGTTGAATCTGGTGAAAGGAAGATAGAGGCGAACAATAAGAAAGTGGAGAACTATAATTCGAGGGTCGATCAAATATCGGGGGCTCCGCCGGTGTTGAAGGGGCCGAATTCGAAAAAGTTTGTTCAAATGCTGTTCCCGCCGAGCGCAGCGCCGATGAAAATCCCCAAAAGGTTTCGCATGCCCGATATCCCGAAGTACGCAATGGGACAACCGACCCGAATGAGCATGTAACTTGCACATACACGCGCTATCAAGGGCAACGATCTCGCCGATGATGAACGGGAATCGGTCTTTATAAGAAATTCGGAGAAACCCTGTCGAAGGGAGCTATGCTCTGGTATCATAACTTGCCCGAGCATTCGATTGATTCATTCGCCATGCTTGCTGATGCTTTCGTTAAGGCCCATGCCGGGGCCATCAAGGTCGAAACCCGAAAGTCAGATCTATTCAACGTCAAGCAACGAGACGACGAGACCCTCCGCGAGTTCGTGGCACGATTTCAAATGGAGCGCATGGACTTGCCACCAGTTACGGACGATTGGGCCGTCCAGGCTTTCACCCAAGGGCTCAATTCAAGGAGCTCGATCACCTCGATGGAACTGAAATAAAACTTGATAGAGTACCCGGCCATCGCCTGGGCTGATGTGCATAACAGGTATCAGTCGAAAATAAGAGTCGAAGACGATAAGATTTTGAGGGCCGCTTCAGTGTCGTGGCACTCGGGTAAAGGAACTGATCGTACAAGGAGAGTGGTGGATCAAGATTCAAGATCGTCCTATGACAGATACCAGCCGTATCCGCTCGATCGAAGAGGAAATGGGCGTAACACTGAATCGGGCAAAATTGATAGGAGAAGTGACCGAAGGGGCGATCGAGGTCCAAACAACCGCGGATTGGTAAACAAAAACGCTGTCGAAAGAATTTCGGGGAACAGAGAGATTCCAAGGTTATCCGAGTATAACTTTTGCGTCGATGTAGCAACTTTAGCGGCGGCCGTTAGCCGAAATAAAGAAACGAGACATCCAAGGCCCATCCAATCTGACCCAGAGAAGCGGGACAAAAGCCTTATTTGCAAGTATCATCATACTCACGGCCACCGGACCGAAGATTGTCGGCAGCTGAGGGAGGAGGTGGCCCGTCTGTTCAATTTGGGGCATCTTCGAGAATTTCTGAGTGAACGAGCGAAAACTCATTTTAAAAACCTGGATTCCAGCAAGCCGGATAGACCGGAAGAGCCTCATCAGGTGATACACATGATCATGGGTGGAACCGACGTGCCCGTGGGGCCAGTGATGAAGCGCACAAAGATATCCATAACAAGGGAAAAGCGTGTCCGAAGCGATGATCCCGATGGTGCCATCACGTTCGATGACGAGGACATGGAAGGCATCGCCCAACCACATAATGACGCACTGGTAATCTCTATCCTTGTCAATAATGTTAGAATTAAACGTGTGCTGATTGACCCAGGTAGCTCGGCTAATATCATCCGATGGAGAGTCATCGAACAGCTGGGGCTACTAGATCAGATCGTGCCAGCTATAAGAATCCTCAATGGATTCAACATGGCATGCGAAACGACCAAAGGCGAGATCACTCTACCAATCAGCATGGCAGGAATTATGCAGCAGACGAAATTTTATGTGACGGAAGGTGATATGGGGTATAATGCACTGCTGGGCAGACCATGGATCCATCTCGTGAGAGCGGTCCCTTCGACTATGCATCAGATGTTGAAATTCCCGACCCCAGAAGGTATCAAAACGATCGTGGTGAATAGCGGCCGCAAAAAGAAATGTTCGCGGTCGAAGAATTTGCTAAGACCGTAAAAGCCCTAGATCGGACGGAAGGGGAAGAATGTCAAATAGCAATCACGGACCGGTCCCGAGAATCTTCGAAAGATCGGAACGGGGACACACCTGATGATGAGTTAAAATTCGGAGTGCCGAGAACCTTTATGGTGCCCGATGATTCTGACGCCACCAAGTCCACCGTTGAAGAACTCGAGCAAGTGACGTTGTTTGCCCATATCGCAGAAAGGAAAGTATACCTGGGCACGGGGTTAACGCCCGAACTCAGGGATAAATTTATTGAGTTTCTTAAAATTAACTCCGACTGTTTTGCTTGGTCCCATTTAGACATGACAGGTATCCCACCGGACGTGACAACGCACAAGCTGAGCTTGGATCCGACTTTTTCCCCGGTCAAACAAAAGCGGAAGCCGCAACCCGAGGTAAAGCATGAGTTCGTCAAAGACGAGGTAACCAAGCTCCTTAATATAGGGTCCATTCGAGAGGTAAAATATCCCGATTGGTTAGCTAACGTCGTGGTAGTACCTAAAAAGGGGAATAAGTTTAGAATGTGCGTGGATTATAAAGACTTAAACAAAGCCTGTCCGAAGGACTTTTTTCCTTTGCCCAGCATCGATCGCATGATCGACGCTACTGCGGGTCATGACACGCTGAGTTTCCTTGATGCATATTCCGGGTACAACCAAATCCAAATGGACCCGGAGGATCGAGAAAAGACCTCTTTTGTAACTAGGTTCGGCACGTATTGTTATAATGTAATGCCTTTCGGCCTAAAAAATGCCGGTGCAACCTATCAACACCTAGTCAATCGAATGTTTGAACATCAAATAGGAAAATCCATGGAAGTTTATATTGATGACATGGTCGTTAAGTCCCTGCGAGCAGAGGACCATTTGAAATTTTTGCAGGAGACTTTCAAAGATATTGAGAAAATACAACATGAAGCTGAATCCGGAAAAATGCGCCTTCGGGGTCGGATCGGGTAAGTTCCTCGGCTTCATGGTGTCAAATCGGGAATCGAAATCAACCCGGATAAAATAAAGGCAATCGAAGATATCACTATGATAAACGACATCAAAGGGGTGCAGAGGTTAACGGGACGCATAGCCGCCCTAAGCCTATTCATCTCCAGATCCTCGGATAAAAGTTACCGTTTTTTCTCGCTACTCAAGAAAAAGACGGACTTTGCATAGACCACCGAATGTCAGACGGCTTTGATAGAACTCCAAAGATACTTATCGAGTCCACCCCTACTCCACACACCGAAGGCGCACGAGCAGTTGTATTTATACCTGGCGGTGTCCGAGATTGCGGTAAGCGGTGTCCTGGTTCGGGAAGATAATGGAACGCAGTATCCGGTTTACTATGTGAGTAGAACTCTCGGTGACCCCGAAACCAGGTATCCTCATTTGGAAAAACTCGCTTTAGCTCTGTTAAGTGCATCTAGAAAATTGAAACCTTACTTTCAGTGTCACCCGATATGTGTTGTAACGTCGTACCCCCTAAGGAACGTCATGCATAAACCCGAACTCTCAGGCCGACTTGCAAAGTGGGCTGTAGAGATTAGCGGGTATGATATTGAGTACAAACCCCGAACCGCAATCAAATCCCAAATACTGGCAGACTTCGTGGCCGATTTCGCACCAGCCATGATCCCCGAGGTCGATAAGGAAATGCTTCTTGCCTCGGGGACTAGCACGGGAATCTGGACCCTTCATACGGATGGTGCATCCAATGTGAAAGGGTCCCAAGTTGGGGATCGTTCTCAAACCCCCCTCGGTGACGTGATAAGACAATCTATAAGGTCTCGCTTTAATTTAACTAACAATGAAGCGAGTATGAGGCTATGATTGCAGGTTTAGAACGGCCAAAAGTTTGGGAGCCGAGATCGTAGAGGCAAAGTGTGATTCTCTCCTAGTGGTCAACCAAACGAACGGAACCTTCGAAATCAAAGATGACAGAATGCGGAGATACCAAGAAAGATTGCAGGTTGTCCTTCGCCGGTTTAAGGAGTGGACATTGGAGCACGTACCCCGTGATCAAAATAATGAAGCGGACGCCCTGGCAAATCTGGGGTCTTCAGTCGAATCGGAAGGGTTTTCCTCCGGAGCTGTGGTGCAGTTAATAAAATCAGTCATAGAAACCGGCCATGCCGAGGTAAACTCGACTAGCCTCACTTGGGATTGGAGGAACAAATACATAGACTATCTCCAAACGGGAAAATTGCCGTCGGATGCCAAAGAATCACGAGCCCTCCGAACTAAGGCAGCTAGATTTTATTTGGTCGATGGCCAGTTGTACCGAAGATTATTCCACGGTCCCTTAACCAGATGCCTAGGACCAGTGGAAACCGACTACGTTCTAAGAGAAGTTTACGAGGGCACTTGTGGGAACCACGCAGGAGCCGATTCATTGGTACGCAAGTTGATCCGAGCAGGATACTATTGGAACGAGATGGACGGAGATGCCAAAACCTTCGTTCAGAAATGTAACGAATGCCAGAGGCACGCCCCGTCCATACATCAACCCGGAGAGGAGCTGCATCCGGTCCTCTCCCCATGGCCGTTCATGAAATGGGGCATGGACATAGTGGGACCCCTGCAGTGGGCTCCAGGTAAGACTCAGTTTCTTACTTATGACCGATTATTTCTCTAAGTGGGTCGAAAGCACGGAGCACTCGAGAAAGTCGAGGAGAAAGAGGTCATCGATTTCATCTACGACCATATAATGCGCCGATTTGGGGTACGGCGGGAGATCGCGTGTGACAACGAGAAACAAGTTCGTGGGTAGCAAGGTCGCAAGTTCTTTGAAGAGTACAAAATTAAGAAGATCTTATCAACCCCATATCATCCAAGCGCGAATGGCCGTGCCGAGTCTACCAACAAAATCATCTTGCGCAATTTAAAGAGAGGGCGGCTTGTTCCAAGCACCGATGGAAGGAGGTCTGCCCGAAGTCCTACTGTGGCCTCTTCGCATAACGGTGAAATCGAGCACCGGGGAGACTCCGTTCTCCCTAGTGTGTGGAGCCGAGGCACGATACCGTTGAGGTTGGTGAGCCGAGCCTAAGGTTCCGTTATGCCACCGAGAACTCGAACCACGTAGCAATGGCTGTCAACTTGGATCTCGTGGATGAAAGAAGAGAGGCCGCGCATATCCGGATAGCCGCACAAAAGCAAAGGATGCAAAGGCACTATAATCGGAGGGCGAACCTTAGACATTTCCAAATTGGGGAATTGGTACTGAGGAAAGTCACGCTCCATACGAAGAACCCTCGCGAGGGAAACTAGCTCCCAAGCGGGAAGGTCCATACGGGTAGCTCGGAATAACTTGAAGGGTTCATATCGACTTAAAAACGAAGATGGACACCGAGTTGAAAAATAACCGGAACGTGGCACACCTAAAGAGATATTATTGTTAAAGGTATGAATAACTTCCTTTTTCTTTTATTCGACCTAACCGTACGGATGCGGCCGGGAAGCGAAACGAATACACCGGTGGCCTCGATGTCATAAGCATAGTCCGAAAGCACGTGCGCACTCTTTTTCCCTTCGACCGTTTTGTCTCGAGGTGGGTTTTCGGCAAGGTTTTTAATGAGGCAGCGCCGAACAGCGTGCTACGAATATAGATCAGAGACCGGGAATCGGGGACTTCACAATACGATCAAGTAGTACGCGAGTCCTCATACTTCGAACTCGAATACTAGGGGACTACTATATCGTGAGTAAAGACTACGGTCTATGCATATGTAAAAGCCGAGGCTTGAACAATAGGATTTGATGTAAGGACCAAACGATCGATCGAATCGTGTCCATTTAGTCCGTTCTCGCCACGGCAACAATTACGAACGTATTCCCAGGCCGGTTTTCTTCAATAAAAGGCTTATTTCGGTCAAAAGGATCCTATGTTGTCAAATATCGAAAAACAGTCAAAAGAATACGGTCTAAATTATTGCATAACCGTTAAGGACTACGGTCTAAATTATTGCATAACAGTTAAAGGCTACGGTCTAAATTATTGTATAAACAGCTAAGGACCACGGTCCAAAAACGGTCAATGACCACGGTCTAAAAATGCAAAGTTATCACGATCGGGGCCGCCTCTTAAATTACGAGCGAAGTAGCGACTAAAAATTACATGAACCAAAAGCCCGATCATGGGCCGTTACCGTCCGAATTTTATTTTGACCACAATATGGCAAAATACAACAAAGGCATAAACTAGGCAGACAGTGAAGCGGGAAAATACTTTGCAAAGTCAAATACAAATTTCGTTTCATTTATACACGATAAACGAGATTTACAAAGGCCCAGACAGTGGCCCCAAAACAAAAAAGGGGCGCAAAGGCCCTGAACTATTCTTCACCAGACTCCTCGGCCTCACCATCGGCCGAATCGGTGTCAACATCCGAATCCTCGGGATCAAAACACGGCCTTCGCTCGCTTCATGCTTTTTTTGCTTCCTCGATCAAACTCGACGGATCCACACCGGTGGGCTTGAACCTCCTCGAGGGTCATCCCCACGGGACAAGCATCGCTCGTACTCGCTAAGATCACTGGCCTTTTCGGCGGCAGTCACGTCGGCCTTATATTGATCGAGCATGTCGTCGTAACCCGAGAGTTGATCGAGAGCCTTCCCGTGCTCAACCTGCAAATCGGCGATGGCTCGGCCCAGTTGATCCCTCTCCGCGTCGGCCGAAGCGAGTGATGAGCTAAGGTTCGTTATTTGTTCTTCCGCCGACCGAAGTTGCTCCCGGAGAATATCACGCTCGGCCACAGCACCGACGGTTACTTCATGGAGGAATCGAGCTCGGGTTTGATCCCATCAAGCTACGAACGGAGTTGATCTATCGTCGACATACGCTCGGACCTGAGAAGTGAGGGCATTAGCATCAGCTATTAAAGACTTATTGTAAATTTCAAAAGCCTTTACCTCACTCCGAGCCGTGTTGAGTTCCTATTTAAGGAGGGAGAAATCGGGGAGAGACGAGATATGCTCTAATTCCTTTTCATATAAGGCCTGGAGCTCGATTACCTCCCGACTCTTAACGTCGAGTTCTTCCCCGGAGCCGACCCACTTCGAACCTAAATCGGTGGAAGCTCGCGTACGCGGAGTACGGAGGCAAAAGGAAGAGGGGAACGTATATTAAAATGACGTTCAAAGTTAAATAAGTTGGATAAAAAGAATTCAAAATCAAGAATTACCCGATTCGGTCACGTGCGCTGAGCCTCATTGAACAGGCACGATTCGCTAACCTCGGCCATTTTCTGTCGATCCTCTTGGGACACCAAGGGATACAGATAGCTGGATATCCTAACGGGACCCGATAACATATTCATATCGGCCGGCACATTAAAGAAAATCAGCCTCTTCCTACTCGGGTCGACACTTGGGGCAGGAAACGACTTCTCAAATCTGGGGCCTGAATTAACCTCGAAACGCTGAGCCACAGGGATGCGCAGATGCTCGAAACCCGACATCCCCGGAGCCGATATTTCGTACCCACAGTGACCGGTCGCTCTCTACTCGGTCACCCGGCTTTTGGCTCTTGCAACAGCGGCAGGAAGGTCCACCAATGGCGGCGAAGAATCCTGTATGAAAATTATCGTTTCAGATGTGGCCACAGCTTGTATCGGAAGAACAGAGCCAATACCGTACAAGGGCGGGATAGTGGGTACCTTAGAACCTGACACCGAGGAAGTTGCCCTCGATCCGGCACCGGCAATTGCGGGCAGGCGATCTCTCGAAACTTCGAAGCGAAGTACCGCTTTCGACCCCGAGATATTACCGTGGGTTCGACGAGCTTTCCACCAATGGTGGAGTGGTGCACACGAACCAAGTAAATCACTCGAAGATCTTGTCGATAAAACGATGCTCGCCCCAAGCCTGGTCATCATCTTCTGGATGATCCAGTAGGTGGCCGACGACATCCGCATCGAGAGCACGGGCCGGAGTCCCTTCAAAAGAGGCCTCTCGAGTAACATCCCTCGACCTCTTTTTAGCATGGGGCGGGGCTTGAGATGATTCGGAGGATTTTCTTTTCCTCCTTACGATCAGATCTCCCTGACCGGTAGCATCGGTGTCTTGGTCGTCGGCCGAGGCCTCGGCAGTTTCCTGGCCTCGAATCCTGGTGGCCTTTGATAAACCTGTGAAACAAAGGGGAAGGTCAGTTGTTATTTAGCCAATATGGCATACTACACATCACAGAAAAGATGTCGCTCTAAGGAGAAGGCTTACCATGGGTCCCGGCCTCCCAACGAGACAGGGATAAACGCCTCCAATTGCGCTCGGCGTAAGTCAGTTGGGAGCATATTTTCCCGATCTATTGGTCGAGGTTGGGAACCGCATTAAGGGTTGGACCAACGCTGCATACATACAGACGAACGAAAGGGGTTAGGATGGAAAACGGGTACACGGCCAAATCACGTCGACATAAACTAACTTACGTTTTGGGTTCCATTTCTCGGAAACGGAAACTTGTCGGCGGGGAATAGGTCCGCCGTCCTGATTCGGACATACCTGCCCTGCCAACCCCGATCCCTGTCTTCGTCCAGACCGGAGAAGGGCGCTTTTGCAGCCCATTTGGAAAGTTTAATCATTCCCTCTCTAAAGACACGGGGGCTGTACAAACGGAGAAGGTGTGGTACCGTGAACGGGACATTCGCGTTTGTAGCGAAGTGCCTGAGGAGCACGACAATCCTCCAAAATGATGGATGAATTTGGCCGAGGGTGACCTCGTACCAAATGCAGAAATCGACCACAACCGGGTCGAGTGTGGTGAAGGTGAAAGGATAAGTAAAAACGCTTAAATACCCATCAATGTGCGTCGTTATGGCCTCGTCTTGGTCAGGAATAACGACCTCCTTTCCTTTCCTTTCCATCCACAATCCTCTTTGACTTGCTCAAGTTTATTCGGGGGTATCGTGCACAGATATTCAGATATGCCGATACCTCGATCCCCCTGCTGAGAAGGTTTCTCAACCTTGAAATCTCGAACTGTCGAGTAATCCCGAGAACAAAGTCGGATACCGGCGGTTCGGTTTGGGAGCCGAGAGGATTCACCGGCCTTGGTTTTTGAAGATGCGCTTTGTCATTTTGAAATTATGAGGGGCCAAGGGGCTAAAACAGATGTTTGTGGATGGGAACGGTGTTTAAGAAGAGGAGATGAAGATATGAAGGTATGAAGATTTGGAGGTATGAAGATATGAAGATTGAAGAACTCAGAGCAGCAACGAAGGTAAAGATTGCTTTGGTAAAAATCGTAAAGTGAAAAAAAGAAAGGGGAAACTCGCTTTTATAGAGTGGGGCCGAGACGGTTAATCTTCAACGCCTTCAAGGCCGACAGGGTGCCGACACATGGCGGTGTCAGGCGGATGTGACAGATGGGACTTTGGTCCTATCTGATCATGAGAAGCGTATGCGAGAAGCAACCAAGACGGCGTCGGCTAAACCGACAGCTCGTGATCAAACAGATCGACTTTTCGAAGAAACCCAGGTCGGATCTTCAAATAAATCCCTCCATGATCTTGAGAAAGCTTGTAAATATCTCGTAAAGGGTGCTATTTCGGACCGACCCTGATCGAGTCTACTAACCGTGTTCTCGGTTACGGAATGAACATTTATGAATTACGAAATTCAAAACAGGAGCAAGACACGCCAGGTTCGTTCAAAGTATGGAATCAACGGTTATTGATAAAATGCAACGAAGGCGTGTGCTAAAACGGTTAAGTATGAAACACCACACAAGGAATGCTCGATAAAGTCAAATAAAAATCAATTGCAACATTCCAAAAGTTTCTTTTTCCGTTTCATAAAGCCCGATCGTACCAGGTACATCAGTACATCAAAAAAAAAATACATGAAAAAGCCCTATTCTATGGTCGGTATTCGGAAAACGAAAATAAAGCGGCTACATCCCGGTTCGAACTAATGAGTCGGGGAATGAGGTCTCCAAAGCATAACCACGGGATGCGGCGAATCGATGATACCGCGAACGTCCCCACGACTTACCGTGGGTCGGAAGACCGGGGATATCGAGCTCGAGCGGCATCTTCCTCGTCGAGCACAATCACCCCGCGCGCTTTCGCCCGAAGGCAACTCTCGGCGAGTTCCCATCATATGGCGAGTTCTGACCCGAGATTCAACCCCCGAATGTACAATGGGAAAACTACCGGCCTCCCTACTCCTGGGTAGCCTCGATGGAGCATGCGCTCTCCTTTGCCGAGCCACATCCTCGGGCACTGACCTCGCCCTGGGAGCCTTCCTCGACCGAAGCCCTGGAAATCAAAAGACATTAAGTTGAGATGAGATACAAAAGGAATATAGGATGGAGTATTCGGGACAAGGAGTTACCGCGGTCCTTGCCTTTCCACCCATCGGGTGCCATCCTTCGCCAAGTACGCCCTAGGCTATGAGAAGCCCTGAGAAGGGCAATCACCCACTCAAAGATCGCAGCCTCAAGTACGGGCTCAATCGGGAGGTCGGCGATGGTTCCACACTTCGGGAAATTCGACGGGGAGAGGGAAGTGCAATTGGACCGTGCGTATCATCACAAATCGATTCGCCCACCCCCGTCGTAATCATCTTCCGGTCAATGAGACTTCGCTTCCCGGGAATCAATCGAACGATCCCCTCGATCACCCGAGGTACATATAAATGGAGTAAGTGGTCGAGGGTAAAGTCGCCCTGGCCGCATTGGCCAACTTCTCAATACAGAACACAAGCCTCCAAATTTGGGGGGCTATCTGTCCCAGACATACTCGATATCTCTGTGCAGAAGCCCTCGATTATCCTATGAACTGGAAGGACGAACCCTATGGTAAAGGGGTACGTGTACACCAACGAATAGCCAGGAACATGATGAGTTATTCTTACACCACTCCCGACAGGGCGAATATCAACATCTACGCCTAGATAGCAATCTTCCCTAACCACGGTAATGGCGCTGTCATCAATAAGAGATTCGAAGCTCTCTGCCGGGTCGAGATGGTGGAGAATTTTGCAGTCGTTCGCGTAGCTGAAACCCTGCGGGACAATACTCGCAGCAGCAGATTCTAACTCCCTGTCTAGATCTTCGGCTCCGGTCGATGGTATGGATGAAGATTGACCTTCACCCTGGGTCAGCAATGGAACATACGCCATGGTTATAGAATGTTTTCCTTAACGTAGTTTGAAAGGAGAAACAAAGGTGAGATTGGAAGAAGTATAGATGCAAAGGAAAGGATGGAAGCATGGGCTTTATATAGGAGAGAAGATTTTTTTGGGTCTGTGGCGTATCGAGAATTCGATTCATGGAGGATTCCCCGAAAAGATTTGGCGGTGGCTAATAATGACTTAGCGTTGGGCGAGCAATGTTTGACTTACGGGTTCCATTCCCCGCCGTCAATAAACGCGCCACGGAAATGGGGGGGACTATCCGTATACGGGTAAAACCGAGGACACGGTCGTACTCGGTTTCCCGTTATTACGATTATGCTCGGGTGAAGCCCGAGCATCTCACCGGATCGAGAGCTCGAGAACGGATTGAAGGCGAGGCAATAATGGAAGGACAATCTCGCCATAACGGAAGGCGAAATATCCGCCCTCGCGGATATTCCGGCGCCAATCCCGCAACACGGTCGCTACAATGATTATTTGCTTTATTTAGAGTTGTACTAGGTCTATAACTCTCTACTATATAAAGGAGGCCCCAGATTCGAAAAGGGTTGGCAATTTGAGAATAGAGAGAGGATTGAGATCAATAATCATAAAGAATATAGCTTCTGTTCCCATTTGTTCATAAGTTCTATTTTATTTACATTCCTTGAAAGCTCGTGATAAAGAGACACCGACCTCGGTTTCCTAACCCGAGGTCCTGTGAACCCGATATTTGGTTAGATTTGATTCCTTGACTATTCCATCGTATGTTATACTGTTCAAATCTTTAATTGAATTTAGCTGCATATCTTTGGCACCGCATATAAATTTAACTATCTATATTTTTGAGGTTAAACACCTATGAATCCAAATGTAATATTTCTTCATATATATATGCACTTCATGTTAAAAATTATGGATTCATGTTTGAAATGGTATGGTTGCATAAGAGATATGTTACACATTTTATATATACATAAACAAATGCATGCTAGTACTAAGCATAGTCTGCTTATATTATTTGTCTTTTCATATTTTTTGCATATTCTTTAAGAAATATATAATTTTTTTATTATTGTTATATTTATCTAAACTATCCATCATATTTCTTTAAACATCTAATAACATAATTAACACCCCACTAATTGAGTAGATTTGGAAAAAATAACAACTGACCTTTCTGGCTTTTTGTTAACTTTGAAACATTTTGACAAATAAATACAATTTATTGAAATGATTAATATTTACGACCAAAGTAGTATATTATACTCTTTAGAATTGTGTTATTCCTTTGAAGGAACGCCACAGTATGCAGAGGCAGATCTAGCATACAACATATGGGTTCATCATTCATGTGAGTTTACTAATTTTAGTCCGCGCTTTTTATATGTATTAAGGAATTCATTGAATATATGTAATTATTTAAATATGACTTCAACTATAATTATATACTACTTCATTCGTCCCAAAATAAGTGTCTCTTAGCAAGAAATAAAAATTGTCCCATAAAAATTGTCCCCAAATAATTGTCACCTTTGAAATTCAAGATAAAAAATTGACAAGTATTTCCAAGTATATATGTCCTTAGCATTAAAGAAATAGTCTTTTTTTAATAATGTTAAATTCTAAAAAAAAATTAATAAATAAGGATAGTTTAGTAAACTTCACATTGTATTTCAGATCGCTATAAAAACTAATAAATTTGGGAACCTGAATCTGTAGCTTACCATATGCCCCAACATGTGGAAAAATCACACTGCTGAGTGTGTACTGCTATTTTATCTTCTTTTTGGCAGATTCGGACGTGGGACCCTTAAATGAAAAAATCAATAAAAGCACGTGCTTTAATGGGGTACAAACTTCCAATACGTGATTAAAAAAAAGATGCGTCTTCTAACTGTCTTGTTCCTCAATCCACGCGTTAATCTTTCCTTTTTTTTGGCATGACATGTTTCAATTATTTGTTTATTTTAAATGGTATTGTTAGTGGTGAACTATAGAATAAGTTGATTATTATATAATGTGTCATTTTCTTAGCATAATATACTAGTAAGTGTGAACGTGTTTTCTTATTACAATATTTCAATATTATCAATTTGATTGAATTCATCTCTCCTTTACAACTTCCTCTCCCATTGGTTTCTATAATTCTATCCTCCATCTTTTTTATGTTTATCCTAAAAAACCCATCTATTTTTTCCATGAAGCTTGAAGCTTTTTGGTGGCTGAAGTCTTTTCATGTCTATTCTATTCTTGTCTTCATCATATTTTCTTTCTTTTCTCTAATCTTCTATTTACTGAGGCTAAAAGTTTGGTGCAATTGTGAAATTTGCCATGCTTACATCACAAGAAGTTGGTGTTCACAATTCACAAATTTGTGTGATTGGTACACTCACCTTCTGAAAAAATCACCTACAAGAACAATTCAAATCCATGTTCTTGGTAATATCATCACTTCAAATACTCAAAATGTTGAGTATATGCTAAAATCAAGATTTGAGAATTACCCAAAAGGGAAAACTTTCTCTACTATCTTGGGTGATTTTCTTGGTAGAGGAATATTTAATGTTGATGGGGAATTATGGAGGTTTCAAAAGAGAATGTCAAGTCTTGAACTTGGAAAAGTCTCCATAAGATCATATGCATTTGAAGTGGTGAAAAATGAGATTGAAAAAAGGCTCCTTCCACTTTTAGCTGATAAACAAGGTGGGGTTCTTGATTTTCAAGATGTTTTTAGAAGATTTTCATTTGATATTATTTGTAGATTCTCTTTTGGATTGGACCCTAAATGTTTAGAATCTTCACTACCTATCTCGCAATTTGCTCTTTCTTTTGACCTAGCATCAAAATTATCAGCTGAAAGGGCCATGACAACATCCCCTATTGTTTGGAAAATCCAGAGATTTTTAAACATAGGGAGTGAAAAAAAGTTGAGGGAAGCAATAAAAGTGATCAATATTCTAGCAAAAGAAGTCATAAGGCAAAAGAGAAAATTAGGTTTTTCAAATCATAGGGATCTTCTTTCAAGATTCATGGGATCAATAAATGATGAAACTTATTTGAGGGATATTGTCATAAGCTTTCTCCTCGCCGGTAGGGACAGTATAGCATCTGCTTTAACGAGCTTCTTCTATGTGATCGCGAATCATCCAGAAGTGGCTAAATCCATCAGAGAAGAAGCTGATCGCGTCCTTGGTCCGAGTAAAGATGTCATAAGCTGTGAACAAATGAGTGAGCTTCATTATCTACAAGCATCTGTCTATGAGAGTATGAGACTTTACCCTCCAATCCAATTTGATTCAAAGTTTTGTTTGGAAGACGATTTTTTACCTGATGGGACTTTTGTGAAAAAAGGAACAAGGGTTACTTATCATCCTTATGCTATGGGGAGAATGGAAGAATTGTGGGGTTGTGATTCTTTGGAGTTTAAGCCTGAAAGATGGTTGAAGGATGGTGTTTTCTTTCAAGAAAATCCATTCAAGTATCCAGTTTTTCAAGCCGGAATTAGGGTCTGTTTGGGGAAAGAAATGGCACTTGTTGAGCTTAAAAGTGTGGCTCTCTCTTTGCTAAGGAGATTTCACGTCGAATTAGCTCAACCATACCATCACACTCCTCGGTTCTCTCCTGGCCTTACTGCCTCTTTCAGTGGTGGCTTATTGGTTTCAGTGCGAGAAATAAGTCCATAGTTTCATATGTGGATTCAGAATGAATGTGACCGATTATATAAAGCTTCTATGTATATATATCATTCGGGTCAAAAGTAGTAAATTCGGTTGAACCTGGTGAACTCGTTGTAGCTGAAGTAGTAGCTTACTGTATGTGCTATAGCATATTCTCAAGCAACCCTACTCTTGGAAGGCCATTATTATTAGTAGTTTTTTTGTGGTAAATTCAACCATTTCACGGAGGATGAAACTTATTTGAGTTTTCAAGAAAGAAGTTTTTCCCTCTTTTAGGCAAAGTTTTCTTTAAGAAGTTTTTCCTTCTTTTAGGCAAAGTTTTCTTTATGGTATGGCATATCCAAATTGTATTTGCTTTCAAGTGGTCCTTTTTTCCATTATTATGCAAATTATGTTCTAGCTATGAAGAAGAAGCTGCAGGCCTTGATGCATGGACTCCTTTAGTCCAATATTAGTGTTCACACAAATTACGTCTGATTGAAGATTTTGCGTAAGCTGCTGTATATATGTATTGCTGCTTGAAGCATGTTGTAAAATTTTATTCATCTATTGCTTATTTATGTTGTAAACGTTGTATATAAGTATTGCTTATTTATGTTGTAGAAGTTGTATATATGTATTGCTTATTTATGTTGTAGAAGTTGTATATATATATTGCTTATTTATGCTATTTAATAGCTCATTGTTTTTGAAAATATATTAATTAATAATCATATATTTGTAACTAATATTGTAACAAAAATAATTGATATATATTTTTCAAAAAATAATTGATATATATTTTTCTATAAAATTTTAAATAATTATAAAACTTGTAGAACGCCATGGATTAGATGTTTGACAAAAAAATAATATTAATAAATATAATGCCATAACATTATTCAAATGTTTGACACAAAAATATATATATATTTAAGTAAATAATTCAAAAAGAAAGGAAAAATTATTGATATGTCAAGTTTGTTAATGATCATTCTTTCCAATATTAAGAGGTGTAGTTTCAAATATTAGAATAATAACAAGGTTATCTTGTTTCTTTTTTTTTTTTTTTAAAAATAAAATAATTCAAAAGTAAAAATAAAAAAGAAATTAAAATGATAGAAATAAAAAAATTAAAAATCAAAAAAATTAAAAAAATAATAGAAATTAAAAAATAAAAAGAAATTAAAGTAAAAAAATAAACATAAAAAGCTCAGATTACACCCAATCCATCTTCTATATCCTCAATTACACCCAATTCCAATTTTTTTTAAAAGTCTAATCAGAGTTGCATTTAGATTAGTAGATTTTATCTGATTATACGAATTTTAAAGACTTTAATCTGTTATTTCGTTCTAATTTCTGGAAATACGATTCACAAGCAAATATCTCAATTAATTAGCATTAGAATATGAAATACGTAGTTCAAGTGGCACAGTTTGACGGACTTGCAACTTAAATCGATCCGGTACGAATTAATTTTGGCATTTAAGTGCAGAAGGGTAGAGAAATGACCCATTATTCCCTAGTTTTAAAGGTAGAGATTTGGTCCTAAGGATTAATAAATTTCGTTCATAAAAAAAAAGGGGAAAATAAAGGACAAGGAGACAGGAGAAGAACTTTTCCTAATTTATAGGTTTACTAATTGAGATCGCAATGAGAATTTTAGGAGCTAAGAAGTTTTCAATTTTTTCCTCCATTTGATGGAAAAGTTTCTCTCTCAATTTATATTTCTTTTCTTTTTACCGGAAAAGTGTAATGCCTCAGCTTTTGCTATTAGCCAAACAACTTATATTTTGCTATCAGTCTACCTAAAAGTTCAAGTTCAAATTATTAAATGTGATCATCTTGATAATTAGATCTTTTATATAATTCTTTTGTTATATGAGGGAAGTGGAAGGGGGAATTGGAGTTTGGGAACTAAAATTTCTCGATAATTCAATTTAAGTGTGTTAATTTGCATTTGTTCAATAAGAAATGAAGTGTTAAAACAACTCACATCAAAAGTTATGTCCCTATTAGGCAGAAAATAAAATTTATTAAGAAAATATTATTAAGATTGTAAACGTGCGTCGATCCTACAAGCTTTCGATCTCTATCTGCTGCAAGCCTAAATAATTTGTACACGTTGTATAGCTAAAAGAAAAAGAAAGAAAAAACTGAATTCTATTTTGTTAAATGGAAGTGCTAGAATATTTATCTAATAGCATCTCATAGCGGCGCCGAATAAGCCAATTTATTTATCAATTTTATAAGTATTACTACTAATTAATATAGAGTTTACACATAGGGTAGATAATCAAGGGAAAAAGTGTATCCTTCCCACCTAGCTTTCAACACCACTTGGACTCTCCAAGTGCGAATTTGATTGGGTTATATGCGTGGATAAGATAATATAGGTTATAAGAAAAAAACTTGAAATATTATAGGTGGAACAAGAATTGGGTGACTGAATTTGATATTATGATAAGAAAATGAATTATATAAAGAGATAAATTTGTCTCTCAACGCACAATCAACACCACTTGAGGATCTCAAGTTTTCAAAGTTGAGGATTATGTGGAACAAGAATTGGGTAACCATATAAAAGATAAATTTCTAACTCAATTCAAAAGATGTTATTTTGATCGCCTAAACCATATAAAAGCGTATATTCGCCTAAAATGCATATATTTACTCATTGTTTGCCTCACTTTTAGTACTTTTAATTATCTTTTGAGTATTAATTATAATGAGTTGTGCTTAATATTTTTTTTTTTTTTTTATGTAGGAATAAAGCGGTGTGAAGATGAAGTGATTTTGAGCAAAATTGAATAAAATCGCGAAGGAAAAAGAGGAAAGAAAAAGGAAGGAGACAAGAAAGGGGAGACATCATGATTACATGGTGATTGCATGATGATTGGATGAACATTCAAGATAACAATTGAAGAGTTAAATTGAAATTTCGTACGTGGCAACAAGAAGAAGAGAAGCAGCAGAGCAGTGGTCGCGAAATTTGGTGTAGGCTTTTATGCGTACAGAACGCTCGGCCTGAACTCGGCCGAGAAAAATATTTCCCAATTAGTTTTGGATTATGTTATTTTATTTTGGGTTTTTCCCACACGTATAAATAGTTCATAAAACACAATTTTTAGACAATTTTGGATAACTCGAAACCCGGAGTTCAAAACTTTGGACCCAGAGAGAGCTTGGAGCTGCCGTGGAGGCCGTAGTTACAGGTTTTATCTTCTCTTCTCTGTAATACTTATTTTTACGTCTTTTATTCGGATGATTTGTTATTTTTTCTCCATCTCTATGTGGAGCTAAACTCTTTAGTTCTAGGGTTTAGACATAAACATGAAAGTTGACGTTTGATTATTGTTTATATCTATTGAATTTGCATCTTTGGGTTGCTTATTTATTTTTGTGCTTAATTGTTTGATTATTTGGCCAATAGTTAGACACTATCTGTGGTGCGTGAGTTAGACTTGAAAGAAGGAATTAACGTACGTAATAAGAATAAATAGAGTTTGTTTGATTTAATCGTTTTGCTACCGAGGATAGAAATATACTCTTTAGCCCTAATTAGTTGGATACGGAGATATAAATGTGTTCTTATTACTTCTTGCGATCATAGAAATATAGACGTTAAGAGTGGCATCTACAGGCTTGTGAGTAGTTCGAAAGAATATCATAAAGTTAACATTAATCAGTCAACTAGTAACACAGGAAATAAAATAGGTATAGCAATTGGAAGACTCAAATTGGATTGTTAGTTGTCATAACCCTAGATCTATCTCTTCTCCGATAAAAATCCGATCATTCTTGGTTGAAGTTCATTATTTGCTTTCTTTTATTTTTAGTTAGTTTATAAATATAACTTTGGATTTTATTTCTTGTTTAGATAATTAGCATTAGTTTAATTTAGTAAATAGTTAATCATAAGTTCTTGTGGCTACGATATCTGCACTTTATTCCTATATTACTTGTACTGCAGCGTATATTTGCGTGTGCGTTTGGGAGCAACACCACTCACCGGCGTGGAACAATTCAACGTGGTGTTTGAGATTCGAACTCATGATCTTTGCCTGCTCTTATACTATGCTGAGATATGTGACGATCTCTCATCTAAAAGCTTAAACAGTTAAAGGAAGCACATTTTTATTTATTTAATTATGTCTTCTTCAATAGTAAGGTGAAATCCTACTTGCACCCAGGTCTTTAAAGCCTTTTAAGTTTTAACATCCAACTTTTTTCATGACAACTTTTACCGACTAGTTTAATTCGTTCGGTAAAGGCCACAAAACGTAATTTAAAAATCTTAAATAATCAAGTCGACTCTATTTAATTCTCATAGTTATTGATCATCCTATCGCGATAATGGTAAGTTGGTAACTAGTGTTGCTTATCGTTTGGTTAAGAAATAGCAAGACGATTATCAGAGGAAAATATAAAAGAGAAATAAAGAGGAGCAAACCACTTATTTTATCTGCCAATTATATTTGCTTAACATGTTCTACAAAATCAAATAATTAACGTAATCTTAACTCCACTATAGCTAGTTGTTGCGGGGTAGTCGATCTAGAAGTCTGGATACGCGTTCATCGGGAATTACCCACGTTTGGTTAGATTTAGTATATATAAAATAAGAAATCTATTAAATATTTATAAATATTTGATTATGAACAGTTGTACATTATTGTCTGATTAAGTTGACGTCGCTATCATAAAATTTTAAATCTTGAATTCACTTCTGAATTGTTTATAGAAACTATTACTCCGCTTGTTTAGCCAAGCTTTTAAAATCAACTTATTTTGAAAAGTGCTTTTAAAAAAAGGATTTTTGGTGAAAAGCAGTTTGCTTTTGGCTAATTAATTTTAAAAACGCACTTTTGAGCGTTAAATTAGTGTTTGATTAAGCTTTTAAAAAGTGCTTCTAAATGTATTTTTTTCAAAAGTATTTTTAAAAAAAGTACTTTTAGGCAAAAACTGTTTTTTTAGGCTTTTAAAAAACTGCTTCTGCTACTCCCCAGTACTTTTTTTCTCCCAAAAACTTAGTCAAACACCTCTTTTTTTTATAAAAAAAAAAAAAATAGCACTTATTGAAAAAAAAATACTTTTAAGAAAAAATAAACCTGACCAAACGGGCTAAATGTCATTTTCAGAAGTGTCAGTTCTGGTTTCTTGCTTGTTTCTTCACCTTTCCTATCAAATAAACAAGAAAAACAACTGTAACTGTTGGAGTAGAAAAATCCCGGATCTTAGCAATTGATTCGATTAATGGTATTTACATATGTGTCAAATTGAGAGGGATTTTAAATTTTAAATTTATGAGCTCTAGATTCTAGAAAATGTAATTTATTGAATTTTCAATAAATCAATTTTGATCAAAATTGTTAATTCCGTGGAACCCGTATTTTAACTGAACTATGATATAAGAATGATTCATGGTGTGGATTTAGATAAAATCATAAAAAAGTCAATCCACAGTGGATATTAGTAGGAGCTAGGACAGTTGAGATCGTTAGGTGGAAACTTGTCGAGGCGTGCATTACTTCTTCTTTTTTCTACTTCTTTCTTTTGATGGTTCAAATTAAATCATATTTTATTTAATTAAAGAAGTTGGTGTCATATCACAGGCATTTTTTAGAAGTACAAAATGATTTAAATTAAATCATATTTTATTTGATTAAAGAAGTTGGTGTCATATCACAGGCATTTTTTAGAAGTACAATATTTTAACATGTACTAGTTAATTAATTACAAGCACCATATTTCTCCATGTTAAGCTTTTATTTTACTAGTTTGTTCTTTTGGCCATTACTCAATAGAAGAAATTATTAAGAGATTAATCTCCTTATAGTTTTATGACAAATTATCATTTCTGTAATGTGTTGCAAGGTATGACGAATGGCATTTTATATAATGTCAAATTATAATTGTGTATAATGTTTGATAATATTGGAATTTAATTTAGAAATAGTGGTCAAAAACACACATGAAGTATCATTTTTATCAAGTAATTTTCTATCTAGACTATCAAGTGTTTTCGTTTCCTACCTGAACTATCATCAACATTTATCAAAACACACCTCGAAGTTGACTAGACCAAGTGTCTGAATACAATTGTCAAAAAGCGTGTGATAGCTTAATTTGCTCATAAAATTTCGTCCACATGGCAGTTGACTCATTAATTTCAAGATGTGTTTTGATAAATAGCTGGTGATAGTTCAGGTAAGAAACGCAAACACCTGATAGTCCAAGGAGGAAACTCGCAAAATTGATACTTCAGGTGTATTTTGACCATTATCTTTTTCTTTTTTCAATTAATTCCTTTAGTTATCCACGTGGAGTGTCATTTAGCACCATTTTTAATTATTTTTTTTTAAAAAAAAATAAAGAGTGTGTACACACGCATGCACCATCATATACTAGTCGAGGTCTGTTTTGATAAATAGTTGGTGATAGTTCAGGTAGGAAACGCAAATACTTGATTGTTCAGGTAGAAAACTCGCAAAAAAAATGATACTTTACGTGTGTTTTTGACTTAATTTATTTTCTTGTTGATTGAATTTTAACAAGAGGGACATATAAGGGACAAATAACTTATTATATGTTTTAATTTATTTACTTAATTAGATCGATACAACTTTTATTATCATATTATGCACCAAGGAACGCAACCACAATGCATAAAACTGAAGCTCATCGATAGCTGATATATATTTGTTTTTTGGGTTGAAGAAAAATAATTTTATATATTAACTAGTCATTAAGAAATATGACCTTTTCGTTAGTACCTAATTTGAAGGGTCATTAATATAATGGTCATATATAAGTGGAGCCAGAAAAGTAAAATGTACTACGACAGTTGTGTAACATTATTAGTACAGCTATATTTAGAGAAAGTAACAGTCCCAATGTTTCTCTGAAAATGTGTTGCACATGTAGTCATTTAAGTTCATCGAGCAATGACCTGCATTATATTTAGCAAGGATATGTGAGTATTTTTCATTTACTCATATTGAGCATAGAGAATAATATTTGGAAGTCAGATTCAATCTGATGTTCAATTTTTGACCGGTTATAATCCGTATAAGCAAGTAGTTTTACTTGAATAATAGAAGTAGAGATAGTGTTTGAGAATCCAAACATCCAGCTACTTATATGATTTCAAAAAACATTCGTATTCCTCTTTTTTTTACTAATTAAGGAAAAAGAATTCAGTAGCTTGCTTGATGATATGATTTATTGAAACCGAACTTGAGGTATTGTTTAAAGACTCCTATTTCTATTAATTCAGATGTTCTAAAGAAAAACCGAAAGGAGAATATTAGTGGGTAGAGAAATGTATAGAGAAGTTCAATATTTCTCATATGTTAAACATTGTACACACACTTGGAGAGTAGGACACTAGTACTTCCATCAAATATGTACCTTAATTATAAGATCATTATTTTAATTTTAACATGTGGAAAAAGTTGAAAAAGACAAAAATAAATAAAAAGGGATAAAACAAAACGTATTAATTATTTCTTGTCATTTTATTGATTTCAATAAATATATACTTTCTCCAAAAAGGAAGCAAATCACTCACTCAACTTTCATGATCTGTCCTACTCTTTTGATATTTTTTATGCTCCATCTCTTTTTCGCAAATAAAACAGGTTGTTTTTAATTATTTCTTGTTTTTAATTATTTCTTGTCATTTTATTGATTTCAGTGTATAGCTTCTCCAAACAGGAAGCCAATCACTCACTCAGCTTTCATGATCTGTCCTACTCTTTTGATTCTCCCTCCCTTCAATAATAAATGTCACTTTAGTAAAAAACACACATATTTAAAAATTAATAATGCAATGTGATGTTTACTAAAGACTACCCATTGGAAGGACAACTCGTGCAATTTCTTCGATATTACACGCTAAAAGGTTCCAAGAAAAAAGTTTAAAAGTAGGGGAATTTTCACAAATGACTATACTTTGGATCTTTTTTTATTAATAGCTACACTTTTGCTAATTACATTTCATAGCTACATTAACATGTATTCAAATTCGGCTGCATTTCAATTCGGCTGTATTTCGCTTATTCAATCCGGGTATATTCAATTCGGATGTATTCATTCGTAGCTACTTTTACACGGTATTCAACTTATTTTATTTAAACTCGGTTGTATTTAAATAACATACATGCAAAATATTCAGTTGTATTCAAATTCACTGTACTCATTTGTATACAAAAAGACCTCCTTCGAAATACAGGCAAAAAATACATAAAAAAACACTGTATTTTACACTAAAAAAGTAATAAATACACTCAGATCTGAGATACAAGAAATAAAATACACTCAGATTTGAGATACAAGAAATAAAATACACTAAGATTTGGGGTGTGTTCGGTATGGAGGAACACAATTTCCAGAAAATGTTTTTCAATTTTCTCATGTTCGTTTGGTAAAAAATTTTCCTCAAAATTGTGGAAAATGACTTCCCTAATAAAAGTAGGGAAAACAAGTTCACAAGTTCATTCCACCAACCACCACCCAACCCAATCCCAACCACCAAACCCCAACCACTCCCAACACCCCCCCCATTTTGGAAAAAAAAATTTGACATTATTTTTATTTTTGCCCCCACCCAAACCCCGTACCCTACCCCCACACCCCCCCACCCCGCAAAAAAAAATTATTTTTTTTTTGAAAAAAAAAAAGTTTTGACTTTTTTTTTTGCACCCCACCCCACCCCCGCCCCCCACCCCCCCCCCCCAAAAAAATTAATATTTTTTGAAAAAAATGTTTTGACGTTTTTTTTGGTTTTTTGCACTCCCCACCCAAACCCCGCACCCTACGCCCCCCCCCCCCCCCCCAAAAAAAAATTTTTTTTTTGAAAAAAAAAAAAGTACCGCACCCTACCCCTCCCCCACCCCACACAGCTACCCCCACAACCCCCTCCCCCGCAAAAAAAAAAAAATTAATATTTTTGAAAAAAAAGTTTTGTTTTTTTTTGATTTTTTGCCCCCCAACCCCCGCACCCTACCCCCCCCCCCAAAATATTTTTTTGACAAAAAGTTTTGACATTTGTTTTGGTTTTTTGCCCCCACCCCCACCCCCCAAATGGAATAAAAGGGACAATTATAAAAATTGAATGTTTGCGAGGTTAAAAATTAAAACTTTTGAAAGGGGTGATGGGGTATTTTGGGTGGGGGGGGGGCGTGGGGGTATGTGGTGAAAAGATTTTTTTTTTGGGGTAGGGGTGTAAAAACTAAAAGACAATAAAAAACTTCAAAAAAAAAATGTTGGGGTTGGGGGGGGGGGGGGTGGTGTGGTATGGGTTACACGCAAGGGGGAGAGGTGATGGGGATGTGGTCGTGTAGAAAATTTAGAAAAAAAATTAAAAACTTCAAAAAAAATGTTGTGGGAGGGGTGGGTGGGTGGGTGTACGGGGAGGGGGTGGTGTATGGGTTACGGGAGTGGTTGGGGGTGGCGGTGCAAAAAACAAAAAATAAATAAAAAATAGAGGGGGGTGGGGGCGTAGGGGTGGGTGAGTGGGAGTGGGGTGTGGGTGGGGGTGGGGGGTATGGGGTTGGTGAGGGGTTGGGGTGGGGTGCAAAAAACAAAAAACAAAAAACAAAAAAAAACAAAAGAAATTTTTTTTTTGGACGGGGGTGGGGGAGTAAGTGGGTGGATGGGAGTGGGGTGTGGGTGGGGTTGGGGGTATAGGGTTGGGTTGGAGTTGGTGAGGCTTGAATGAGTATTTTTCGGAAAACGTTTTCTATCAACCAAATGAACATGAGAAAATAAGTAAGAAATTCACTTATTTTCCATTACCCAAACGAACATGAGAAAATAAGAGGAAATTCACTTACTTTCTAGGAAAACATTTTCCCTCCATACCGAACACACCCTTCATATACAAAAAAAATAAAATACACTCAGATCTGAAATATAAAAAAAAAAATATGCTTAGATCTGAAAAAATACAATCAGATCTGAGAAAATACACTCAATGTTGAAGAAGTTGATTACTGATGGAGCATTAAAGCTTTTTCTCAATTCCATTAGTTGTTGGTAGTGTCAAACGGACTCTAATCCCACCCTTTTGAATTTTCACATATTATGGAGAGAAAAAATTGGTGATGAAGAAGTGTGAGAAAAAGCAAGGTTGGCATATGTCTCCAGCAACAGTCCTTTTTGTTTTGCCGGCAGAGGAATTAACTCCGGTGGTGTCAGAGTTTTTGCTGGTGGAGGAGCTTGAACAGGAGTAGACGGTGGCGGAGTTGTAAAGCACCAGATCTGAGAGACAATTTCTCTTTCGTCGGTGGCTATAACGCCACTGTCGCCATCATCGTCAGTGAGGGAGAAGAGAGAGGGAGAGATGAGAATTGAAATACACAAATTAAAGAGATATAACTAGGAGTTGTGATTAAAATATAACATTTAGCTATCAGATGTACTTGAAGTAAAGTGTAATTACTAAATGTAAATACCTCTCATCTGTTCTCTATACCACATAAATTTCCCTTAAAAGTACTACTATACGACTCAACTATTAAAGCCACCCACAAAATAAGTCACATGTGGAAATTGATTTTGCATTTTTAGAAAGAATATTCGTTAATGTCCAGAACCTTAATTATATCAGTTGTCACTAGCAAAACAGACAATTTTTTATAGTATTTAAGATCTTTTGGGATGTCAAAAGATTTTTTGAATTTTACTGTATATCTTAAAAATCTTAATAAATTAATAATCAATCAGAACTAAACTCTGTTCTTTTCTTTCTTTCAAGAATTCTTCTTCCAACATAAGTTTCAGTGTCAATTGCACAGAAAAACTTATGTTTAACACAACAAAAAGATGCAAATATACTAGTATTATGCAGTAATATTCTTAAATAATATTTAAAAAATCATAATTATGTTTAACAAATTTAATAATCTAGCGACTTGCATCAAGTACGGAATATTAATTTATTAATTTGCTGATGAGTCGTTTAATAGGCTGAAAGGTCAGTTAATAAAGATTGAACATCATGTAATGATAGTATATAGTATAGTATTATGGTCATGGACTTAAGAAATCCCATATATACAGTATATAAGGACATTATATTGTATAGATAGATTTACTGTATGATTTTGGTTTGATCTCTCTTAACAGTCCTTTTGCCATCTGATTAATTTTTGTTAGAATAAGTTGGAGAATATGACAAAATAGCTTCTTATGTTTGGGAATTGGGACTTGGGAGTAGGCGTAAAACAATCACTTAAATATATTTCGACGCAATCTTAATCGTTTAAGTTTGTCAAATGTGAGCACTTTTGATCTGTCAAATATTTAATAAATTTTGACAATTAAATTTATTTAGAACCATCAAAAAAAATATATAACCAAGAAAGTCCAATCAACTTACAGAAACTACAATGCCAAAGTCACATCAAACACCAAAAATGATCAAAATAATGCAGTGGACACTAAAATAGCATGAGTCCGCAACTTAAATGATCTCAAAAGTGGGATTTTGATCTAAAATAATCCATAAAAAAAAAAAATTGCAAAAGTGCGCAATAGCAGTTAGCGGTGACGGTCATTGTTAAGTCCTACTGCGCACTAATTTTGTGCGCAATAGGGGTTTAATAAAATCCCAACAGTCTCTTCCCCGATCAGTCCCCCCACCTTTTTTAAAAAATATTTACGGCATTAACACCCAATTTCCGAGGTCCCACGTTCCAAAAGCGTCGTTTTCGTGTTATTTTTAACCCGAAAGTCAATATTCTCGATATATTCAAAGCAACGAACAAGTTTTGAAGCTTGAATTTTGGAATAAAGCGCCGTACAACTCGATTTCAAAAACTCAAAAACAACCTTTAATCTAGGTATTTTACTATGAATTTTGTAATTACATTGTTAAATATATTATTATCCTAAGCATGATTAATGTTTAATATTCGCGGAATTCGAAAAAAAATTACGCATTATTTTTTAGCGCAATAGGGATGTCCGTCCCCAGCTTCTTTTTTCATTTTTTTATTTTTTTTATTTGTTAATTGTTAATTATTTGTTAATGATTTGTTAATATTAATTTATTCGTTAATTGTTTGATTATAGGAAAATATACCAATCTCCTAATAATATCTTTATTTGTTAATTTATTTATTTGTAAAATTATTTAATCCATGTTAATTATTAATGTGCTAATTAGTTATCTAATTGTATGTGTTAATCTAATTTTATTTGCTAATTAGTTATCTAATTTTATGGGCTAATTGGTTATCTAATTTTATGTGTTAATGTGCTAATTAGTTATCTAATTAATTATCAATTGTTAACTAGAAATAGTTAATTTTATGTGTTAATGTGCTAATTAGTTATCTAATTAATTATCTATTGTTAATTAGAAATAGTTAATCCTTAATATTATATTTATTAGTTAATTGTAGTTAGTATAATAATTAATTGACAATTATCAATTAGAAATTGAATATCCTTAGTTTAGGATTAAACATCATTAGTTGAGGACTAAAAATATCAGTAATATAATATTAGTTTGTTAATTGTAGTTAGTATAATAATTAATTGACAATTATTAATTAGAAACAATTAATCCTTAGTTTAGGATTGGACATCCTTAGTTTAGGATTAAAAATATCATTAATATAATATTAGTTAGTTAATTATAGTTAGTATAATAATTAATTAACAATTATTAATTAGAAATAGTTAATCCTTAGTTTAGGATTAAAAATATCATTAATATAATATTACTTAGTTAATTGTAGTTAGTATAATAATTAATTAACAATTATTAATTCACAATTTTTGGATAGTTAATATAAGTTCCCGTTAAAGGATTAGTTGGTTATAGGCATCATAGTCTGCGCAGCCGACAATTCGTCATCCACAGGGTGAGCGGCCAGTTCATGATCTACAGGGTGGCAAGGAGCTGGAGTACGACTACACATTCATGGACTTCGACATGTTTCAGAGCCAAGATGTAAGTGTTTAAAATCATTATTTTAACAAATTAAAATACTTATACTGATTATTATATAATTTTTCATTTCTTCGAATCCAGCTCTAACTCCAGCTCAGGAGCCCGCTCGGGAGACCGCTAAGGAGCCAGCTCAGGAGCCCTCTCATCAGCCATCTCAAAAGCCCTCTCAGGAGCCCGTCGACACACAAGTTTGATTTTTTACCAAAAGATAATGTATTAATTAAATCTAAATTAAAATTAATACTAAATGCTTATATGTTATTTCAGGTTCATCCTTCTGCGCCTGTGGACCCGTCTCCTGATGCTGATGAGATTCCGACCGTACATAGCGCACGTAAACCCCAGAAGCATATTATGGTCAAGCGCGCAAGGAAGGGAAGGAAGGATGATCATGACATATAGCATCCTATTATTAAGAGGAAGAAGGGAGATGGAGATGATGGTGAGGGTGGTGGGGATCGTGGGGATCGCTTAGCGCACTGGGTTACTAAAGGGCTACACGTGGACCTAAGGTTACTTTAAAGGCTCCCACATGTGGGACCCATTAGAGATTGTGTATATGTAAATAAATTGTACATTTTATATTAATATTATATTTTCTTTGGTATTATTTTCTTATTGATAATTAGCTATCTTAGCCTTTGTTATCTTTTATTAATAACTCGTGCGACATCCTAAATTAATTATGAAAAGAATCACGACATATTTGAAATAAAGTAATGCCTTGACTAAATAATAAAACGCTTAAATCAAAACCTTATAAAATAAAACACTTAAACCTAACGATAACAAGTTTCCAAACGAAACTTACTTTGGGGCACTTTACAACCCCTAAAATGACGATCTAACCATTTAGGTATACTTGATGTATTGAGCCTACATTATTGTTCGTAGAAAAATATATCAGGTTCTATATAAAATATTAATATTTCGGAGTTTTGAGACATTCTTTGGCCAAAGTATGGAAAAAACGTGAATTTCAAAACTTTGAAATTATACAAAGTGTGGGGAAAATAAAACTAACCAATATTACGCACAAAATTAATGCGCATAAAGATTGTATGTCAAAATTAACGCAATAGGACTTAACTATAGCCGTCACGAAGATTAATTTGTGCGCTAAAGGTACTTTTATAACTTTTTTTTTTTTGTGAGTTATTTTGAATCAAAATTTCACTTTTGGGGTCATTTAAGTTGCGGACTCAAAATAGCATCTGCAAACACTACACCTCCATGGAGGTGTCAATATAAGTGATTCCTATTAATTTCCTTATAAAACAAAGAATTAAATGACCAATATTTTAAATTGAAGAACAAAATAATGCGCTTGAAATAGCGAAGCCTCGAAGGGACTTTTTTTAGGTCTTCCGAAATAACATTTTCTAAGTGATTTTGGTACGAATTAATGAAACTTTTGCAATACGAAATAAAATCTTCTACCACCCATTCTTGTGCAAATTCATATCATAGAAGAAAAAAATTTAAGAGAAAAAATATAAATTATTATTTTTGATCACTAATTCAGATCACGTTCAAAATAATTCTAAGTGGGCATTTGGCCATAAAAATTATTCACTTTTTATTTTTTCAACTTTTTGTTTGGCTTTATTTTTTTGGTGAGTTGTTTTGGATCAAAATTTCAACTTTTTTATTTTTACACTTTTCACTGAAAGGATTTTGAGTTTACAATTTCAAAAAAGCTTTAAAACACCAACTCGACTCCAGTTGCTAAAAAAAGTGAAAACGTTTTTTGGTATTTAATAGCATCTGCTAAAAAGTATTATTCTAGTTTCTAATTTACTACTTAGTCAGTTAGTAGTAAGTACATTCTTTTTTTCTCATTTATCTATTTGAATTCCTTATATTTTTTAAAAAATTAATCAATTTATTATTCACAATGCCCGCGAAAAACATCTAACTTTAAAATAAAGGGTTGGATTGGGTAAATATTCAACACCGCCATATGTGAATTAATTCTTTCTTATTCACAATGCCGAGAGGGTGGATCTAACTTTAATTGCTTGTAAATATAAGGGACTATTTTAAAACCACCCCGAAAGAGTCATCTTTTGACATTTTCTCGAATAAGTTATTCAGCTATAACGAGTAACGACATTAATTAAAATATTACCGAATAGACTTATTTACTGGGTAGGATCGTAGGATGTAGTATTCCGGTTTAAAGTAAGTACTATCGTTTAACGTAGCAATAAGATAACGCATGAATCACTGTTTTATAATAAGAGATAGATAATTTACCCGTTAATTAATGCATAAATCAAGATACCAAAATTATAATATAAGATTAGACAATATGTCCTGTGCTAATTCCTTCGAGTGGATGAGACCACTAGTATTTTTGTGACAGTAATTGATTCCTCGCAAAGTCATGTCACAAAATCACCCACGCCCCCACGTGGTGGAGCCAGAATTTTCAATAAAATAAATCAAAATATAAAAAAGGCAAAGCACATAAGAAAAATTAAAGATTCAATATTATTATATGTACTTTACATAAAGTTGTATCCACACTGCCGAAAGTAAGATTTTGAGTTTATGAGTTCTGAATTTTAGAAAATATGACTCTGCCAATTGTGGAAGATACTCTCTATAACGAAGGGGAGTTATATTGATAGGGAGAATTGTAATCACATGCATTAATATAAAAGTTCATGTTCAAACTATTACAAATACTTCAAATTAGTAACCAAATCTTCCAAAGGGAAGAAGAAATAAAAGGTAGAAGGGAGGGAGGTTAAATCTAAACAAGCTTCAAAAATAAGTGACAAACAAAAGTAATCACAATGGAATAGCTCCCCTTCTATACATAGCCATCCTCACACATAGTGCCCATGCTCCTTTTAACCGGGGTCCCAAAGGTAATTTGACATTTTCCCATCCAAGTTCATAACAATTCTTCCGCCCTCGAAAAGAACCTTGTCCTCAAGGTTCAAGTAGTAGAGCAAATGCAGGAATATCTGGTCGACATTTTCAACACCAATGAAGCAAATTATAGCAACAATACTATCACTAACTTTCTCTTCCCATGTTCCTCGCATAAAGGCACTGTGCAGTAGGCTAGCAGCAACCAATAACATGACTAACAATGTATTGAATACATAAGAGAACCTCATCAGATAGCTTTTCAAGACCATGCCCTTTTCTTTCAATTCTTCTTCAGTAGCAATTCCCGATGAAATGTCAAAGGCAATTGAGTTACCATTCTCCTTGGCTTCCTGCAACACTAGGCAAGCTCTAGCTAGACTAGTGTCATTTATTATTAGAAGATCTTGAAGTTGTGCGTGAAAGCCATCAGTTGAACGACGTTGTGTAGCATCATCTACAAATAGATAACCTGCAATCCTTAACATCACGTGGGAGGCCAAACTTTCCAACACCCTAGAGCAGCGTAGCAAGTTCTCAGCTTGCTGTGACAGGAGTTGATATCTTTCCAGAAGACTAATGAAATCCTTTACCACGGCACTCCATTGTGACTGTCAAGATTTGGACTGTGTCAAATTGTGCTTTTCACATCTTTGCCACCAAATATGCAGAACAATCGTTGTGTTGCAAGATATAAAGCAATTAAGATGTTCTATGACCAACTATTTTGTTTGTTGCATACATCGTGTAAGATTAGTCTTGTGAGTCCTAGCAGAAGCATTGAAGTTCTTTTTGGCAGCTAGCAAGCCAAGTACTTCCGGCGCAACATAGGCAACCACAAATACTAGTGATCTTGCTAACAATGGTTCCAGTTCACTAGTGAGCTCTATGCATAATGATTCCCCTGCTGGAAACTCAAAATCAGCCACCCCAGTCATAGATCGAGCCAATAACGTCTTCACCACATCATGGAAAATAAGTTCGCCACCATATGACATGAATCTCACCAAGTGCTCAATGAATGAACATACAGTTCTATAGCAATGAGGCCACATAGACGAAAAGGATGCGACATAAGGAAATGCAGGTACAAGATGGGACGACAGTAATATAATCAACAGCATATTCATAGGATGTTCATATCCATCTTCATATCAATTAGTGCAAGCTGATCTGTAGCAAGTGCCTCTATTATCTGGTTAGGACATTCAGCCAAGAAAAGCGCACAAATATAACCAAAAGGCCCAAGCTTCTTATAATGCCTCTGTTTATTAAAGAATCCACTTTGCAAATCCAGTGAGCTCTGCTACAACAAGAGCAAATAATTGACGCCGAGCACCTTCTACTTGTGTGTTTTAACGCACCAAATTCCTCAATGACAAATTCACCACCAACCTGCTCTCGTAATTTTGCAATACCTCCGTCAACTCCACCTTTATCAGCCTTAAAATCTTGCCCCGTTTCAAACCAATTGCCTACATAACTACAAAATGGGATAGGCCCTAGTGGTGATTCAGACTCATCGGAAATATATGCACAAGTCCTCATATGACAACAAGAACAAGTATCAATTATGTAGTCATTTTCCAAATTGACACCAATATGCACATCGCATATTCAACCAAAAGGAAATAACCCACCTATGGCAATGCTAGCGAAATGAACCATAAACATAGTTGCAAAGTAACCAAGCTGTGTTGCTATATGTCGTTCAGTATTTGAAGCAAACACCCTGTCCACAAGTTTGGAATACTCTGCCAGCAAAGTAACTGTGCATACATAAAACCACTGGCACTTCCGGTTTAGCAACCCGAACATATAGCTTCCCAGGATCCCAAATCTCGATCATTACAGGTGAATAATTGAATCGGTTATGCAACCAACTTACAATGGTTTCTGTGTGCATGTAGGGAACAAAATGAAGTTTATGCGAAACACCTTGGTCATCTTCCTTTACCAAAGATATGCTAGTTACCCTATAAGTGCAAAAATTATAATTGCTTCCTATTTGAGCTCCATTACTGCCATATAAATCTGTAAGTTCTCTTTGAGAAATTTTTTTGAACAGTGTAAGTGCATTTAATGTTAGCGTTGAAACATCAAAAAATGAATGCTCCGGACCAAGTTGTGAGAGCTCATATACAAAAGAAACCCAAATATCTTGACTTGCGTCAAAAGCGTTAAGACGAACAGGCCTTAATGAGGGACCGAGAGAGGTAAATACATGGGCAAAGTCATTCTGTAATCTTTGCCCGGTGTCTAACCAGTTATGGACTTGAATCCGCTGCGTGTGAATCTCGAGCGGAGGGTTGACAAGCTAAATAACCCTAAAAATCTCAGTAAAATCCAAGGAAGATAACTTTACCTGTAGTTGATAAAATCGGGAAGCAACCGTGTCTTTGAACTTAACCTTTGGATGATCAACCCTGGAAGCAGCTTTGCCTTCCACATTACCATCACAAACTAATTTCTTCTGAAAACTTACTTGAAATGCAATTGCTGAACCTATCGAACCGATGTGCTTACCGCTATCTTGTTCCGTATATTCGACGAAGTGAAGTTCACCTAGAATCACAGAGTCTACCAGTTGAGGACATTCATCGAACACCTCATCCTCATCTGATATTCCATCAGCTAAATCAGATACCCAAGCAGAGACAATGGTTGTAGCATCTAAAATATCTGGAGCAGCATCGAATGTCGTAGAATCAATTGCTTCGTAAAGGACCTTCGCTGCACCGCCCCTGACTATGACCTCATCTGTTTGTGAAGCATCGAAAGCGGTGGAGTCCACTTGCATCTCTTCTTGCAGCAGTGACCGTATATAGCTAATAGAAGAGAGCATACGAGAGTTGGTTGCTTCCATCTCGTTTACTATTCTTGCAGTGTCTTCACCGATTCAAAGAGTGCGTCCAATTGATCATTGGTTATGATAGACGGGTAGAGAGGTGTGGAGTACTCTCAATGAAAGCACCAATGTAACGAAGGGGAGTTATATTGATAGGGAGAATTATAATCACATGCATTAATATAAAAGTTCATGTTCAAACTATTACAAATACTTCAAATTAGTAACCAAATCTTCCAAGGGAAGAAGAAATAAAATGTAGAAGGGAGGGAGGTTCCGGATCTAAACAACTAAAAATAAAAAATAAGTGACTTACAAGATAACCCACAATAGAATAGTTAATATATATACAATATCTCACTACAAAGTGCACATGCTCCTTTAACTCAGTCCCAAAGGTAATTTGACATTTTCCCATCCAAGTTCATAACACTCTCATTAACGATAAAGGATTGAAATGACATCCATGTTTTCTGCAATTTTTCAGTGAATGAGTGTCAATTGATATTTCTCGAATAAAGGTGGCTCCACTGCTGTATATCACAAGTAGTATTTGTCTCCCACAGCGGGAGATAGTCTCATAATCATCGATAAAGGAGATATATATAACACCCATATCTTCATCAATAAAGAAGTGAGATGGTTTTCTTCAATTCTGCATGTAATATGTGCATTTGTATATGATATGATAATTACTACTATTATTTTAGTTTGTGACGTGACTAGTCATAGGACTTCAACAAGATTTTGAGTAGTTTTAACTGAAGCACATACCTCTTTATAATCACTCATGTCATTTTTAACATTCTGAATATAACTATGTTACATTATACTTTATCTCTCACTTTGATTATATGACACAAGCTAAGGCACTAGTTCTACAGATACATCAAACAGATACTGAAGAAAACATGTGTAAAGAAGATACCTAGCACAAAATAAAACCAAGGAGAGAAGTACTAATCAGCATGGTCCACTCAATGTCTCATCATTTATTCATCATCTTCACCACCTCATAGAAGTTAAGTGCAACCCCGGCCCACATGTTAGAGAACGTAGATATTTATCTCTAGTGAAGAGCCCATATGGCACCTTGTTGATATCAAGCTTATAATTCAAAATCTACTTATTGAAACTGATAACAACACTGGTTTTTAATTTCATAATCTCCTCTCTCTTCCAAGGGGCCTCTACTGCTATAATAGCATCTGCAGACGCCTTGACCTTGACGTTAGGAGTGTTGTCTTGTTGAGGTTCGAAAGGACTTGAAGTAGCAGTCATCTGGACCATGCCTTTAAAGTGAAACCCTGATAGCTGCCTGCTTGCTTCAGACGCACCTTCATTTGGTAGAAGATCACTGTCAGCTTTGTGAAGAAAGTGTCTAGGCATAGTATCTATTGAATCCGGAGTTTTTGTTTCGACTTTCAGAGGAGTTTCTTTTAGGTGATTTTCCATGTTGACTCTGGTTTTTGAAGTTGAAGTACTACATTCACGAACTAAAGAAGTCTTATCTTGGTTAGGATATGAGGGCCGTGGATGAAATGGATTGCTTTGGGGGTGGAATTGCATCGGCCAAGGGAAGGAAACTACATATAGAGAAGTCGTTGGTGGTTCATCATCACGGAACTTTTGGTTCATCATCACGGAACTTCCTAGTTTGTCAGATGGTTTAAATTCTCCAAGAGATATAGGCAGCTGCGGACCAAAAATACCACTTTGTAATGCGAGACCATCTACGGGTTGAAAGACGGTTGAAAAAAAAGAGGCACATTCGAAGATTAGTTATGCAGGAAATTTGGGGATGTAGTTAAAGTAGGAATTTCCACAAGGATCGACTTAGAATCATCATCTGTTTCCTCCACTTCAGCCTTTACTATTTTAGCCATCTGCAAATTAATCAGTCCTTTTTCACATATATAATTTATCCATTTAAACATGTAATCCGAAGTCAATAACCTCCTACGGAGTATTAAACTTAGTTACCTGCACTCTCAAGTTATTATTTCTGTTCTTCAAATTATTGTACTCCGCAGCAGCAAGCTCTTTATTCCATTCGTCAAAAATGTCACTCAGTAGAAAATCATGAATATAGCAGAGATTAGCATCCAAGAATACAAAAGCAAGGTAATAGAATGGTATAAGAGCAAAGATATTACACATACCTTCTTCAAATTTTCATTCTCCAGTGCAAGATCAGCTGCTTTTCTTGTCAATTCCTCTTGTGTTGCCTAGGAAAAACTATTAGACTTTGACATGCTACAGTCTGTTAGCCTCAATATCATTAGTTGTCCAAAGAACACAAGAAATATAAAAGTGTATGGAATAAGAAATTTGTATAAAGAATCATTGAACCATATAAGGACTTGTCAATCATCAGTCCTGTTAAGCAGATTATTTTGTTGTAAGACAGGTAATAAGGGTAGAAATGCAAGTCCCAAATGACATTTTATTGGGATGTATATGTCCTTGGGCTGCCTGCTCACTACAGACTCCAAATTAGTTGCCTTGTTCCAAACTATACCATGTTAAAAAGAAAATATATTATGTTATGTTCTCTAAGGAGAGTCCTGAAAGCACCAGCACAAACTCCATTAGCTCACCAACTGCTTCAATTAGTTCGTCATGATTCATGAAGCCATTCAGCAAGTGTAGGCATAACCGTGCTTTTTTTCTTCATGCTTCAGTTAATGCATAATTTTTTTTCATGTATGGTAGAATGAATAATTGTTTGCGCCAGATGATAACCTCAATTTGCATTTAACTCGTAGTATCTGGAAAAGAAAAAATCAAATCTTTATGCCAATCACGGAGGATACTTCAGAAATCTGAGCCTTTAACATCAATTTTCTAGTCCAGACCAACCTTCATGCGGTTTTCCAACTAACAAGATTTGGTCAACTCTGCTTAAGAAAGAGCTCAAGACGAGATATTCATACAAAAACTTCGCTGTTTTCCTTTTAAGAATAATGCTTAATCACTCATTAAAGGGAGGGAAGCTGCCTTAAACACTGTCTAAGAATAATGCTTCAAAGAAGGTGATGAGAAAAGCTTTTAAATGTACACCTAACAAGCTCGGAGCATCAAAATAAGATAAGAGGGCAGGACCAAACAACTCTCTTTATAAAATTATAAGCCGAAAATTTCCGCTCTCTTTAGGATATCAACAAGAATAACCTTGACATCTTCGCCTAATCCAATGACCTGAATATTTAGATTTCAATTTGACTTCAAACTGAATTATGAATGTTGAGAATATAATAAAATAAAATAAAAGTGTGCTCTCTCTAATATACTTAAAGGTCTCGGCTCAAGAAAAGGCATATGAAAGGTCAGGTACGGGCAAACAAATCAAAGCAATTATGAAAATGAAAACAATGAAAGTAAATAAGCCATTATAAACCAACGATACTTCAAGAGACAAGAAACTATAGAGCAATAAAACTACTCGCAAGAAAGGATAAACGCGACTACCTACTAGCCTTCTACCCTAATATGATAAAATAAAATAAAAGTGTGCTCTCTCTAACATCTTAAACTTAAACTTATAGATGAGATGGTCACATGCTTCAATATGATATCAAAGCATTATCTTGGAACCCCTAAAAAAAAAAATAAATAAAAAATCACATGCTTATCCCATAAAAAAGAATCAAACTCGCACGTGAAGGGGCGTCTTAAGAGTATAATTAAGTAAATAAAAAACTGTTCAATCTAACAGCTTAAGCCAGACTTTTAGATGAGATGGTCACGCACTTCAACAATGAAATTCAAAAATCTTAAAGCACCCTCAATTAAATAAATTTGTGCCCTCATGTAGGAATCAAAAGCCCACTTAGTTAGAGGCCTAAGCTTACTAGCTAAAAAGAGGTGGGAAGCAGGAATCCTAAGAGGAAATGCATCAGATGTATATATCCCTTAGAAGGCAGTGCCTACTTTTCTTCCCATTTGATATGTTATGAAGAAGGATATCCCAGATCAGAAAAATGTTATCCCGTGGACCAAGGGTAAAATTAGGAAAAATGCTGCTAATTGAAGCATGGTGCTCAATAATCAAGTCAGTGAATGTTAGAAAGTATGTGAGGAATATGATGAAATTATGCAAAACTTTTATGTGACATCAGAAAAGAAAAGAGTTTTCCTAGTTTTAAAAATTTGTACTACTATTATTTAATGAAACAGAACCAGCTGCGTCCACCTCAGAAAACAAAAGACATCCCAAGAAAAGGAGAAATAAGCCATTCCTACTCATCTAGGAATGGTATGTAATAACCTAAAACTAGCAAAATGACCTTAGTTACAAGAACTACACCGGGGAGGCATGGACAACAAGGTCCTACACCTTATGAAGAGAACTCCTCTCAACATTATCAAGGAAAGTTTTCTAGCTTTAAGATCTGACAGGTTATCCTAGAAAGGCAGAACGTCTAAGGGAACAGACATTGAAATATAACTGGTTAAGAATAGGCATGGATTAAACTAGTGTTCCTGAAGACAATAGCTCGGATGAGCATACCAGCATACCTGTCTTCGGCGAATTGTCCGCCAGGCAGATTCTCTATTAGCTAATACACGGCGCAGCCTTCTTCCTTCCTTCTCTGCCTGAGCAAGCATGCTTTTAATAAGAAAGTTTAAACATCTAAGGAATAAGTTTAAAAGACTGTAAATTTTAAGCACTTCAGTCAATTCCTGCCTTGATTTGCTGCTGGTAACTAGTGGATAATTTGAAGCACATACAAAACTTGTTTTGAGATCAGATTCATCTTCAGACTGATTGGCTATTTCTTGCTTATCTTCAAACTTTAAGTCTACTCTTTGCTCCTGTTATAAACAAGAGCATAGTTGAAGTCTATTAAAAGACTGGGCAACAGAATTGTGAAAGAAATCAGAATGGCTTCAGGGAACCTGTTACTATTTTCACTGCCCAATAACCAATTTGGTCCCGTGGTAAGGAATAACCAGTTACACACCATAAGATGCACACACGATGATATGTAAACGAAAATTAAATCTCCATTAATAGGCTATGGTATTTGATAAAAGAACTCAATTTAATCTCTTCACGAGTGACATTATTAAGAAAATCCCATCAACAGCTAAACTAAGCCCATATCAAAAAGCAAAAAAGAAAACTAACCTTTACCTCCTAGACAATAGAGAAAACCCGCAATAAAGTAATTCAGCTCGGACTGTCATACCTTAAACTAACATAGGAAACAATTCACAGTGTATGCCCTTAAAAAGCTAAAATGACAAAGAAGCTACTCCTCTGTCCCAATTTATGTGGCATTCCACTTCTCGAGATTCGAACTATGTAAACTTTGACCTAACATTTTAAAATGTATATTTTCAACATATTGTTCGAGAAGCGAAAAGTTCAACAAATTGGGGCTGAAGGAGTAATCATTTATTGATGTTGTATTAGAATTTAGACATTATGATCACCCAATGCTGAAGAATGATCCATTTCCTACAGAAATAAAGGGACACTAGCCATGAGAGTATTCCCCTGTTAATTTCTTGATAATCCACATCAGTCGTCCATAATCAGAATTACAGACTCAATTTCAATTCTTTACACAAGATCCAATAGATCACCAGAACAGATATATGATGACCTTATTAAGAACCGTATGTTATTTCAGAACAGGGAATCACACCGAGGAAAATATTTTCAATTTTCTCATGTTTGGTAGGTCAAAAATTTGTAAATTTTTATAATCTAGGAAAACAAGTTCTTAAAAATGAGAAAAATGACTTTTCTAGTGGATACTGAAAACAAATTCCATAAGTAGCATTTCACATTATTCGTCTCATCTCCCCCTCCAACACACCCCACCTCCCATAGCCCCAATCCCCACACTCCTACCGTCCACCACTACCCCAATAGTATTTACTTAGATTATACTCCTACAAAATGCTTTTGAGACAATATTTTTCTGCTCACTTAACAAACACCAAAAAATAAGTAAGAAATCCACTTACTTTGCATGAAAACAACATTTTACGTGAAAAATATATTCCTTCGTACCAAACACACACTAAAATGAAGTTTAGGAGCCATAATTCCAAATGTCTAGAGCCCGTACCTTAAGTTGCTCGTACCTTAAGTGTTGAGCACGGAAGTTGAAGCAAACTAATTGACAATACTCTTATGGTATACATTAACAGTGTAGTATCAGTAAAAAGATTCCTTACATTGCTATAAATTACTATATTGAAATAGAACACATTCATGAATCAGGATACACTTACACGAATATGAGCGAGTTCAATGTCACCAATAACGGAATGGGACAAACAAGCTAACACCTCTGCTGCTTCCCACTCACATTCCACCACTTCATCTTCATCTTCATCCTCCATATCGCCTGAAAATGTACTGTCCAAAGCAGATGGCGTTGTTTTGTGTATCTCTTCGTAGTTCATGAGCAGAAACAAAGAGATGAGGGAGCAAGGTTAGTTAAGAATGTTGAGAGAAAAAAAAAAAAGAGAAGAGGAGAAGGGGTGAGGAAGAGACATGTGTCCTGCCAGATCATTGAGACGCTAGTCTCAAAGGTTAAAGCCATGTATCTCTAAGTGCCATGTGTTTCAAGCCCTCTATTAGCTGATGTTTGCAAGTTATAGGTTCTTTTGATTATCCTTTGAACAACAGATACTCCATCCCTTTTATATTACTTGTACAATTTCTCATTTCCACGTCCTTTAAGAAATTTTAAATAATAGAATATTTATTCAATAAATACACTCTAATCAATATTGATATTTTCAAAAACATTAGTATCAAGGATAAAATGAAAAAAATTAAATTAAATTAAATTAATCTTAATTTTATAAATGGATAAGTAATTTGGGACAAATATTTTTAGTAATGTGGACAAGAAATATGAGACGGAGGGAGTAATTACTCTATAGTGAATACCACAAAGCTGGCCATAAACTATGCAAAGAGGGAGAATAAAATGTCTTATAGAGAGACACAGATAAGCAAGAATGTCATATGGAAAAGTTCAATGGACCCACAATTTCATACAAGTGATAGTTTAAAAACCTTGCAATTGAACGCGTGGGCTATGAAATTCAAGCAGACCCAGAATTTTATTAAAATCGTGAACACATGGCCAACAATTATAGCAATATCCACTACAGCAGAGTGGAATGACCAAACAACCCTCTAAGCCAGACAGGCATGTTGACGATGACCTTTGTGCTATTCTCATTTCTTAGATAGTAATATATGAGAAATTTGAAAGATTCGGTACGTATGAAAATATCGTTACCAATAACGAATAATATCTGATTCGTATTTTTAAATTTTTGATTTAGTAGTCCTATCCTGTAGGACTATATTGTAACTTTTATTTGTATTTAGGTTATTTTAGATAAGTCTTATCATTTTTCTTAGTTTACCTCCTTGCTGTAGAAGTTGTATAGAATCTATATATACTCAGTTTACAATCAATAAAATACATTGTTCTTTTTATTTTACTGTCAGTTTTATATTTTATATGGTATCAGAGCCAATTAACACTCGCAAGTATTTTTTTCGATAAATTCTTCCACCCTTCCCATCAAAATTGCCCCACTCTGTAACCAATTCAGATGCCAACACCAACATAAATAGGGCAGCATTCCAAATATAACGTGTGTTTAACTTGCTTATTATGCGTTACTGTAACTAAGTACTAAATCATAATTATGAGAGCAATTTCGATTTTGGATTTTGGCTTAAGGTTTTAGATTTTGATTTAGAATGAGAATTCACTTACGAGTTAATTCTTTGGATGGTCATCCAAGTTTAGAGAATTTCCTAGAAAAGTCACTTTTGTTTTATTTAGGACAATAAAGTCATTCAAGTATCACTATTTTCCTCAAAAATACTAAACACTTCAAAAGCTTCCTTCTCTCCTAATTGAGTTGCCACGTCATTAGAGCCCCATATTTTTTAATAATAGACTTGTTTAACTCATCAAACTCATTTAATCAAATTCATATTTTATATCTAATCAAATATGACCCGGTTAAAAAGCAGCAAAGGAACAAACTAGTAATCTAAATGAATTAGAATTAAAAGAGAGAATTTTTTTAAATCTATAGATAAGTATTAAAATTTAAAATTAAAATATAAAAAAAATTGTTTAGAGCTTTAGTTTAATATATTGCTAGGTATTAACATGATTAACATGACAAGTTGGAATATCTATATCATAACATGAAATAAATTAAGAATATATTATATTTCATATAAGACTAATAATATAATATTTCAAAATAAAAAATAAGAGTTATAATATAATATTTTAAAATAAGTATTATAGTAAAGAAAACTCTATACCTTTTGCATGAGAAATAAAAAGACCTTGCTCGTATGAAAATGGAAATGCCAAAAATTGCACACTACATATATAAGAATAGATAACTAAAAATAGAGAGAAAAAATTTACACTAACTTTATTTTTTAAATATACAATTTAATTAGATTTTTTAAAAGTTAAACCAATACGAATGTAACTTTTGTGTTATATTTGTAATTATATTTTAATGTGGAAAGAATATGTTGTTTAATGTTGACAAAAATATGCGATTTAAAAAAACTTGAATTTGAATAGAAAGATTAAATTACTTGAACTTTAATTTAAATTGAAAGATAATATATTTGAATCAAGATAAAAAGAATTTAGATTTGAAAAAGTGGCTTAATAAAAAGTATGGTTTGATTCTTTTGTCGCTTTTTAGCCATGTGATATTTAATTGGGTATAAAATATGAATTTGATTAAATGAATTTGATGAGTTAAATATGTCTATTATTAAAATAAAAAATGGGGCTATAATGACATGTGGCAACCCGTTATAGAAAAACACTTTGAGGTGTTTAGATGCTTTTTTGAGGAAAATAGTTATACTTGAGTGACCTTATTGTCCTAAATGAAATAAAAGTGACTTTTGTAAAAAATTTCCTAAACTTGGATTACCATCCAAGGAATTAACTCTTCACTTACTGCTGAAATATTAGTTGTAAATACTCATGTGAGAAGAGATGCACATAGTACTCATTTGTCTCAGACTATGCAATAGTTGAATTTGTACGTGAAATCTCTTTGTTTTAACACCTAATTTTATCCTTTGAACTAAACCGATATTGCCAAACACTGATAATTCATCTATCGCATAATTTGAGATATTTAAGAAGTGTGAGTGAATATATCTCAATGCCATCATCAAATATTGTATATGAGTTATCACCTTTTATCTCCATAAGGAAGCTGTTCATATAGGAATTGAGATGACAAGAACCGAAATCTCTTTTTCATGTTCGTCAAATCAATAAATATTTTCCTTTTCCTGTTCGTTGAATCAAAACACTCGAAAACCAAATACTTAATTGCCTATACTTGGTGTGAGTACTTGGGATAAATGAGAATATACGGCAGATATGTATATTTAGAAACTTTCCGATCTCTTGTCTGTCTACAATTGCTGTCAAGTTGTTTTACAAAAGTCTATAATAGGAGGCATTCAATATTATTGCTAATAAAATTCTCCTTGGGCTAAAGGAACTACCAAGAACAGTACAAACTCAGAAAGTAAACTAACAGCAAGTTGAAAGACAGGAACAAGAAAGACCAAAATGAAGTAACTACTACTTTGAACTCACTACAGCTTGTTGCAGGAAATATGGAAACTAAGGCTTTACACAAACTTTGGTTCAAGAGCACGTTACATCACCATTGCACAAAACTGGTCAGGCACAAGTAGGTGATAAAAGAGCATCAATTGGCCTAGGAGTTGATGATGCAGAACAAGGTCTAGGTGAGAGGTTCGTCAGTTCCAAGGCCTGATACCTTAGTTCAGTCGGGTAGTCAGCAATGCATCCAATCCTTGGGCCAGCACCTGTTGACCATGCCAGGGAGAGTTGATGACCCAGTTGATACGACTTTGATGATTTCTTCGAATTAATCCTTTGCAGTATCGCAGTTTTTGGCACCTCCGCTCTCGGGCTCTCAAGCCCACCCGAGAGTGTTCTCTTATAGCTACTTGGCTTTTCAGCTTGTGGACTTCTCACTAATTCTGAGGAGGTGTCTTTTTCCTCTTCCTTCGGAACATCAACTTGAGGAGAGAATTCTGATATAGTTGAAAGTTCAGACACAGAGTGACTCTCAGATGACTGTCCCTCTTCATAGCTCTCATCTTCTTCTTTTGGCCTTTTTATCTGGTAACAGATAACATTGACAAGGATTAACTCGGTTTATAACAGGATAACTAATCACAACCATTCATAAGTAAAATCATATGCAAAGTAGACTACTAGGTAAGGAGAAGTAGCTTTTCGTGATCCTTTGGCCCAATAAGGATTGTGCCATTCCATCAAAGGGAAGCATACATTAGATTAAATACAACAGAATGGAACATGATAAGGAAAGATTTAAAAAACCATTACATTTTATTAGATCGATTGGAACATGGTAAGGAAAGAGGAAATAAACCACGGTTACTAAGCATCTGAAACCTGAAATGGAACCAAAGCAATTATGTACTATCGGTTATCAGGTTATCGGATGTTCAGATTTACAGAGGGCATTGAGGGAGTTGATAATTCTAAACATAAGATTAAGCGTTCTCTCTTGCTTGGCTTTTGTTAAATCAATTTTTCGGGACAAGTAGCCCCAGGGTAGGTGGTGACAGGCTTGATGGGCCAGCGGCCTTAAGTCTCACTAAGATTCTACTTTCTATTTATTTGGCATGGTATTGTGCCTTTACCTATATTAATTTCCAAATTTAAATAGTCAAAAATCAGATGTACTGGTGTACCAAAACAGTACAGTAAATAGGAAAGACTCAGAAATCACTAACCTCAACCTCATCCAGGTTGACTCCCTTTTCCTTCAGAACTGATAAAAAGCTGTCAAGTCTATCATCAGTTGGCCGATAATGCCCGCTATATGCTGAAATAGACTGAAAAAATTAAAATGTCAGAGCACAGCAGTGTGCAACTTAAACATAGTGAGCAGTGACTCAGGTTTTGTTTTCAAGCTACATGCTTATGATTCAGGTGGCATTATCCGGTTTCTTCCTTGCCGAAAATTTGCAAATAATACAGAAATAGGCTTGCAAACAGACACGGAAACAAAATGGAAGGCAATTTTCTCTTCATAGAGCTTTCATCTATATGAAATTAAGAAATTCTGCACAAGGTGGTATCTCATTGAACATTTCAAGTATATTAATGTGGAACAGAAAGTGTTTTTCAAATCCATAGACATAAACATTGTTTCATAAGGCTGAGAAGAAATAACTCCTAGATTTTGACAGACCTCCATTTAGATCTCAACACAGTTTCGAAGTCAGGCATATGCAATCTAAAGATAGTGCAACGATATAGCAGATATTTACCTTAAGTACCCCATCCTTTACCGCTAGTGTTCCAGCAGCTAAAGTAGCCCCACCAGCAAGAAAGCTGGAATGATGAAATATTCCTTTCTCCTTCTAAAGGCATTTGAATAACAAAACTTTTGCATTAACAGAGGAAAAACAAAAGAATTTGCAGGATAATCATCATAAAGCATTCACATAGTAAATTTACCACTCCAGCATAGAGTCTCTTTGAGGTGCTCATTACGAAAATCCATTTTGCCCCTGGCAACCCATTCGTTGTATCAAGATGATTTCCAGTTTGGTTATGCAGTATTTTCCCATCAGCCACTACATATTCATAATGTTCTCTCTCTTGCTGATTATAGAAAGATAAGCAAACAATTAGGAGCTGCATAGCAATATGAAACAATCAGACTCAGGAAATTATGCAGAACTTACATCTTCACTTAGTTGACAAAGTACATATCCTTATTTTTAATTAAGGACAAAAAGTCCATACGAGAATATGTAATAGAAGTAAATTAAATATTAGATAGTGTACATTAGAGCAAATCATATGTATCAGTAAAGAGAAACCAATGTCGGCACATAGATATGAGAAGCCATTTGTATATTGATGCTAAACATCGTGATTTGCATTGCAATAAGTAACAAAAGATTCAGCACATACTGGTCCAAGATACTTAATACTTTGTTTCTGAAGCTTAGATCTCGGACATTCTTTGAGATCAACCTTTTTGCCATCTCCAAGATCCAACCTGCAGATGTTCCAAAAGTTTTTAGTTACTCTTGATTCTTTCTTACAAGTAACTTCATATATCATGTTGAATTATCAAGCTGCCATCGCCGACTATTTACCACCTAAAAATATACCATGCAAACTAGGCGATGTACCAATTCCTGCATTCAGCATTCTTACCAATAGAAAAAGGGCTGACCAGCATCAGTTTTACACCACTCTTCATAGTACAAATGCAAGCTATGCCCGTAACGGTGGCGTGGGTCAATCTGCAGTTACCACAAAACTAAGGTCAGAAAAATACAAACATTAATAATGTTAATGGGGCACATTCAAATAAAGCAGCAGTGGGCAGTGACTCACTGCTTCAATCCAGTGCTGAAACGCTAATTTCTGAGCTTTTTCATCTCTGGACAATCCCTTACCAACCTGGCCAAAACGTAAATAGAATCAACCTTCAAAAGTATTGACTAATTTGAGCCAAGAAAATTGTCAAAAATAGAAAAAAGAATAAGGTGATTAGCTTTTTACACGACTGTGATATGAAATGAGCTTAAATTGAAGGGGGAACTTATATAGTTGACCCCAACTTGTTTGGGACGAAGCGCAATTATTTGTTTATTAGCTTTTATACATGCAGATATATTTTTCTCCCTACGCTATTACAAATTTTATATTTGTATAAAGAGAAGGAATACCTTTTTTATCACTTTCTCACTATTAAATTTTATTTTATTTTTAAAAACATTTCTTTTTACTTTGGTTTCAGGCAGTGGCGAATTTTCACTCAGGGGGTTCGGAAAAAATAATAAAAGTTAAATATAAAAAAATAATGTTGTTCCTGGGAATCAAACCTAGAACGCTAGAGACAATTTGGAACACCCTCGAACACTTGAGCTAACCTTTTGTATTTGTTCAGGATATTCAAAAGTTAATATATGTACATAAACACAGAAAATCTACACTACATATACAATGTAATTTTTTGCCGACGGTGTTCACCCTCTAAATCAGCCCCTGGTTTCAGAGGAGAATTAAATTTTGGGGGACGTGAACCAATGGTCTTTCCATGTACATATTTTCTAGAATTGGTCAAATATTACCTGATGGCACCCATGCTACAAAAAGGTCTTAATGGTACATTTGGTTAAAAACTTAGTTATTTACCAAGAGAAATAAGGATCAATTCTCACTTAATGCATTTTTCTTCTCCTTTCTTTAGTAGTGCACTTGAATTAAACTCTGTTTGGCTTGTTGTGTATTTTCTTTTCTCCACTCTCAATAGAAAAAGACGCCTCTTTTGTTTTTTTGGTGTGTCATTTGTCATGACTGTTTAGTGACAACCGATATTTCAATTAAATCCAAATTTGACACAATTCAACCATTTGATAGCCCTAGTGAATACTTATCGGCTTATAGATAAGACAACATTAAGTAGAGGTTGTTCCACGTTAATTGTACGCCATTACTGCACTATTCTTCTTTTCTTTTTCTATTTTGACAACGACAGTGAAATTTAAAGTAAAATATATGCTTTTAGAAAAAAATCAACTATTTAGGTTGACGAAAAAAATCGTCGCACAGCACCTGGACCCTTGAGGTTTAGCAATTTATGTACTCCTAACAGAAATTAAGCTAGCGTTTGGCCATCAATTTTGTGAAACTTGAAAAAAAGAGTATTTGAAGTTGCGTTGAAAAATAATTTTTGGAACATGTATTTTACTTGAAAAATTTTTGAAGTTTTGGGATTGGAAGAAATATTTCACCCAAATACAAAACTTGAATTTTTTTTTTTTTTCAAAACTGATCAATTTTCATGGACATGCAATGTTTTCATTCGAAAAAAAAAAAAAGCATCCAAAATTTTATGGCCTAACGGGAGCTAAGCTAGCGAACCATAGATTTTGGATCAAATTTTGCAAAATTTATCTTCAAAATATTTTGAAGTTCCAAAAATTGGGAGAAATTTCACTTTCACTCATAAAAATTGAAGTAAAATGCATGTCCAAACACTACAAGTTTCAAAAAATCAAATTTTCAAGTTTAAATTTCAAAATCCATGACCAAACGGGAGCTAAAATTGTGAGGATACCTTGGAAGCATTTAAAGTGATGCGATTCCACCGTGAAGCCGCCGTCTCAGGTACATCGAAGAAAGAAATTGTACTGTGATTCAATCTAGCATAATCTATCGCTTGCCACCTTCAAAAATCATCACTAAATTAACAACAATAATAACAATACTAAGTGTCTTATTTTCTAGCAAACATCCGCACGTTTAAAAACACAAGATTTAAAAGATATTTTAGTAAATTACACACATTTACCGTGACATTTAAAAGTCTTATAACTAGTTAAAGATATAAACTTACCAGAGTTCTTCAGCAACCAAAGCAGAATCTGCTAACATACGCCGGGTGCGATAACTCCTATATACCTTCTGCATTTTCATAGCCGCTTCCGTATGACGTGTCATCATCTCATCTCCGGCGGAGTCAGTCCACTGGCAATTCCGGCCATTAGCAACATTTGTACCGTCTAAAAAGGAGTTAATGGATGGAATGTGAGTTTCGAATTCCATTGGAAATGAAGAAAGTTGGAATGAATGAACGTGCTTCTCGTGAGATAAATATAGGAGTTAGTATATATAGTGGTTGTGGTCAAACTTGAGAGTTTTTGCGAGTTTGCCAGTAAGGACTGGGAGCGAAGTCACTCGACGCTCATTTTTGTCATATTCATAAAGTGAGTTTCAAGTGCTTTCCACTATCTTAAAAATATCAGCATGTATTGATTGCTAAAAGTACTGTTCCCTCCCTCCGTCTCGAAATAAACGTCACCTAGGGGTGTTCACGGTAAAAATCAATTCAAACCCCAAATCGAATCAAACTGAATAACTAAAACTTAAAAATTTAATAAACCGATAATGTATAGTTTGATTTAGTTTTATCAAAAATAAATCGAAGATATCACCATTTATTTTGTTGCTATAAATAAGTATTTTATCTGTTCTAATTTACGTGACATAATTTATTTTAGAGCACAAATTTTAAATAAATTTACTTTTTATCTGATCTAACACTTCCATAGAATTTGAAACGAAAAGAGTACTACTTATTAGTGGTGTCAATGATTTTTCAAAAATTGATTTTTTTTTCTTTCAAAAACTGATTGAATCAACTAAAATCAATTTTTAGAGTTTTTTTTTTTTCAATCTAATAGAAAGTTTCAATATAATGCTATGACTGTACCAAATAGTTAGGTTAGATTTTTTATTTTATAGAAATTACCAAAAAATACTGGACTGAAACAAATAAAATATGTAGAAAATATATTTTATATTCTAAGTTTTAAATACAACGTATTAAATTGTTTCTACATTTGGCCTTGCCTTGGGATATGTTTTAGATAGAGAAGGCTACAATTAAAACCTTAACCTACTGTACCTTATGCTAAAACAATAGTATATAAAAGGTCTCAAACATTATACTATATACTGTAATATCTAGTTTTATAGTTATAGTAGACTAAAGGTTTGTTATCTCATTTTAGTGTTTTTCTTCCCTCTTTACTTTTCTACAATTTGGATCGGAGGTGATTATTCCGTTTAGCATTGGTGGTATCTATAACTTTATTTTCTATAATTTTTAATTTAAAATCTGGTGCAATTGCTCTTTCCCTTAACCAAATTTTAGATATCTTAAAGGATGTAGGATAAACAATCTATCCTTCTCAAACAACCATTATCTTTTAGATGTTATTGTAGTTGTTGATAAATTGAATACTTATTGTAACTTACTCCTAATAAAAAATAAAATCATTCGTTAAACTTTCCTCGAATTAATAACGAATAGGTACTTACCATCTAACTATAATCTAGTGTCATAAACATTAGTCTTTTTTTTATTTCAACCAAATAAAATATTGTTAAATGTTCACATCCACGGAAAAGTTACCCCATTTCTGAATTTGGAAAACCAAGAAGGAAACAAAAGGGAAGCAGGGCCAACAGTTATGTCATTAAATTAAATTGACGACTCCTAGTCTCCTTCCAACCATTTCCATCCACCCTTCGTCAAAGTAGGTTCAAGCTAAGCTCATTAATTAACAAAATTAGCTATAAGAAGGGGAAAAGAAGAAGAAGAAGAAGAAGAAGAAGAGCGAAACTTCCTATGGATTTGGTACAATATTATTACCTCCTTTCTTGAATTTGGATTTGGTACAACATTATTATTTTCAATTCTACAGTTTTTTGCAAATAAACAATGACCACTTGTTAGAGTTCTCACTACTATATATATACTAGCGGTCTATGCCCGTGCTGCGCATTTTACCAACACTTACTAGATTATAGTAAGTCTATGTGTATATAGTTATCTTTTTGAATGGTGATTATATATATATATATATATATATATATATATATATATATATATGTTCAAAGCACGATTAATATAACATTGTAGTTTGTGCTCCGTATCTAAAACTTTATTATATTAATGGTTGCTACGAATACAAAATCGGCAAATTTATTAATATTTTTTAAAAGAGAAGACTTGTTTAAAAAGAAACTATTTTCGTCTCTTTGAGATAAAACAATAGCAATATTTAAGCGGCAGTTGATACTTTTAATTTTAATTCGATTAATTTAAAAGTGTAAAATACTTATTATTTTTTATCAAATTTTGATTTGGATAATTCTAATTTACATTATTAAATTAATTTTACATGTTTAAAACAAAACAAAGTAGAAATTGATTTTCTATTTAAACGAAGAAATACTATTTTTAATTTTTGGTAAATATTCTAGGTTTAGCTCATTTTACTTGTCATGTTGTTTTTTGCATGGTTTTTTAAGAAAACGTCGATTAGAATTATAATTTGACTAATTTACCTTATTCATTATTTGATTTCCATTTGATATATATTTTTTCTACGACATTAATCTCTTTTCACATTTATTGGAGTAAGAATAAAAATAAAAAAGTAATTAAATTTTATCTTATTCTAAAATATAAATATTTAAAGTATATTTATTTTAGTAAACATAACAAATAAATGACATGGCGGAATAGCAAATACAACAGTTTAATAGCTAGATTAGATCTCAGGCTAATATAAAAAAAGAAAGAAAATTGTATGGTTTGATTACCTAACCTTTTTTGAAGAAAAGCATTTCGTTTCACTAATAATGGATTGATACGCACGTGGCAATGAATCCATCATTATTACTCAATGAGATACTTTAAATTACATGAATATTGTTTGATTTTTTAATATGGGGTGCATTTTTTTTTGGACATTATTAATTTGCACTATTTTTATATATATATATATATATATATATATATATATATATATATATATATATATATATATATATATATATATATATATACATACTATGTTCAAAACTCGATTAATATAACATTGTAGTTTAGTATTCGTATCTAAAACTTTATTATATTAGTGTTTACGACGAATACAAAGTCTGCACTTTTTTTTGACATTATTTTTTTTTAATATGGAGTTACTTTTCTTTTTATATTCTTGATTTTGTTAATATGGGGTGCACATTTTTATCGTGAGTTTGGAGATGGTGGGTTAATTTTTTTTTTTTTTTTTTTTTTTTTATATATATATTGCTTGATGTTGTTTAGTATGGGTCCACCTTTATGGGAGTGCACTTTTTTTTTTGGACATTATTAGTTTGCACTATTTTTATGCATATAATATATATACATATATTATGTTCAAAACACGATTAATATAACATTGTAGTTTGTGCTTTCTATGTCGTATCTAAAACTTTATTATATTAGTGTTTGCTATGAATAAAAAGCACACTTCTTTTTTTTAATATTATATATATTTTTTTAATATGGGGTTCAATTTTTTTTTTTTTTAATATTGCTTGATTTTATTAATATAGGGTCCACTTTATTTTTTCCCATGAGTTTGGAGATGGTGAGTTCAATTTTTTTTTTCCTTTTTTTTTTTTTAATGTTATTTAGTATGGGGCCCACCCCTTTTTTTTTTTTAAGGGACAACGGACGATGAAGCATAAGTCTAAACCCATGCTTTATATAGTTTCTTCTTTTTTTTTATTTTTATTTTTTATATTGCTTGGTGTTATTTAGTATGGGGCCCACCCTTTTGGACATTATTAGTTTGCACTATTTTTATGCATATATATATATATATAGACTATGTTCAAAACACGATTAATATAACATTGTAGTTTAAGTCTTCGTATCTAAACCTTTATTATATTAGTATTTGCTTCGAATACAAAGTCTCCGCACTTTTTTTTTTTTGGACATTGTTTGTTTTTTAATATGGGACTCACTTTTTTTTTTTTTTTTATTCTTTGATTTTGTCAATATAGGTTCATTTTTTTCTAGGTGAGTTTGGAGATGGTGGGTTCCACTATTTTATATATATATAAGTATTTTAAGTATGTTGTTGTACAATAATTTCATTTGCTCTCACTAATGGGTTGATACGCATGTGACAATAAATCCATCATTATTGATTTAATTGTTTGATTTTCTAAGCATTTTTGTATTTTAAATATGTTGTTGTGTTTTTTTAATATGGGATTCACTTTTTTTTTTTTATATTGCTTGATTTTGTTAATATGAGATCCACTTTTTTTTCTTGTGAGTTTGGATGTGGTGGGTTCCACTTGTTTTTCTTCTCTTTTTTTTTTTTTTAAATTACTGGTTGGTGTTTAATATGGGACCCACAAAATATGGGGCCCACAATTTTTTTTTTTTACAATTTTTTTATTTTTTTAGGGCTTGATTAATATGGGGCCAAATTTTTTTTTTTTTTTTTATGAGGGGTCCACAACGGACGACCATAAAGTGCCCCCAAACTCCCTCTTCTAAATAGTAGTAAATATATACACACACACATACATACACACGATCATTTAAAAAGACCCAGCAAGTCGTTTTTTGAGTTCTCCACCATTTTCCATTCTTGCATGCTTTACCAACCTTCTTTTTTGTTTGTTTAATACAAGAAGGAAAATTAGGTATATACTAATTCTTTCCAATAAACATTTGTGAAATATGTGTTATTAATTTTAACAAGCATACAAAAATGAGTTATTATTCATTCAAGAACTTACTTCTGTTGAGTATACTTGTGTAAAAATGACATCCAATTAATAGCTGTAACTGGGTCATGTCATTTTACAGCTCACAAATGGTAAATTGATCGAGATACATCATTTCCAACTACTAATCTCATGTCTAAAGTCTATTCTAGGTCTACTTAAAATAAGTAAGTCTATTCTAGGTCTAATTCTAGGTCTACTTAAAATAAGTCTAAATCTTTTGTCATTAGATATTGTTGGTGAAAAATACAATTACAATTGAAAAATAAATGAAGAAAAAATAATTCTTTAGGCTAAGGCACGGATGTGTTGCTCTATTTGGTGAGATTCAAATCTCCATTGCAACAAACCTTCATTGGTATAACAATAATCTTCTTGATTGTCTCCTCTAAGATACAGCATTTCGACAACGTCGTATAAAACAAATTCTGAACAAGTTATTGAGTTCAAGACTCCACCATATAGAACACATTTCATAGAATAAATAACAAGGTGGTAAAATAATAAAATTGTAAAACGTGGGTTGATGGTCACAAAATTAAGACTTACTTATAAGTAATTAGTGGTAGATCGTGGCATGAGCTACACCAAAGTATAATGACCACTTTCTTGTAGATTTATAGCCTAGCATATGACAACAAATAATATATTTTAATATAACATTAATACAACGGATGTTTTCTTTAAAAAATATCTGCATTTTATTCATATTCCAGCAACACTTACACCATGATACGAGGAAGTTTACAAAAAGTGATTTACTTCTCCCTACTCAGCTTTACTACAACCGATATGATTTTACATTAATTTGTTGAATACTTAAAAAGTAAAAGATAAGAATGGAAAAAGAAGCGGGCAGATCAGCTCATTGCTTGTTATAATTTCAATTGGGCAGCTTACCCAAATACCAAAAGATTTGTTACTGGCTATGTAGTTAAATTGAATGGTTCTTTGATCTCCTGAAAATCGAAGAAACAACATATTGTTAGTAGAAGTCTGATGAATCTTATCATAGCAGTGTGGCAGTGAGCCGTTGCTAAGATTTCTTGGTTGACTGGCTATTGCTATTTCTAGACCTGTCCAGTTCTTTTGTGTTATTCAAATTGCTTCTAGTTAGATATCGCATGAAAAGACTAAAACACTTAGAAATTGATTGTCACTTTAATTTATTTGAAAGAAAATTAAGACACGCCTGATTGAGCCACATTTTGTTCCAACTACATTGCAATGGCAAATTTATTGATCAAAGGTCTTGGTGGTGCTTAACATAAGATCTTACAGTTGGTAAAAAAATTATCACACCGGGTGTTTACACCAAATCAATGAATGCATGTCATGTGTATGAATATACAAATGTATATATTTTCTTCATTAATTTATTTAACTACAATAAGTTACATGACGTACTTTGATGTAAACACCCGGTTTGAATAAGTATTTATTTACCCTCTTATTGTCCAATATTGGAATGTTCAATGATTTTCAATCGGCTTAATGGGAGTATCGGTAATAGAAGGGGTCTTTTGTTAAAAACATTGAGTTGTATATTTTTTAGTCTCTATGCATGCACAATGGCATGTGGCTTAGTTATACTCAGTTATCATTTTTTTTTGGTAATGCAGTTTTCAGCTTTAAATGAACACAAATTAAATTAAAGTAAAATACAGTTGCAAGAAATAAGAAAAAATATATGATCCCAGTAACAATTCCAGTGGAAATAGTGATGGCATGTGTATCATTCACTTTACCAAAACGTGCGCGTCTATGATCTACCTTCCAATTATGGAAAGATACATAATTAATGGGTTTTCCAAGGTCAAGTCTTTCAGAAAAAACAAAAAACAATAATAATAAAAGAACAAGTCTCTATCTAGACATAAAAAGTTGTGGTCAAGCCTAGTGGGAAAAGCAAAGTTTGAATTCAACGTTGCATGCTTCTCTTAATGACAAAACTGCCATTCTGTTTAGATTACTTATTTCCATATTTTTCTTGTGAAGGAGATTGGTCTCTGCTACCGATTACTCTTATCAAATGTTTCTTTTAGTTCATTGTTTATTTTTTAAAATTTTGTTCGAAATAGGATTGCTCTATTTTTTTTCTCTCGCATGTATAAGTGTTTCAAATTTCGAGTTATTAAATAAAAAATCCTACATCTTAAGATAATTACCACTGCAACATTATGCTTATATAGCTACGGAATACAATGTAGCTAAACATGAAAACTTCCGTCGCTAAACATTTTAGCCACAAAATTTTTTCCGTAGCATTCGTAGTAAAATGTGGCGTAGCTAAAGGTCAGCTACGGACTTTACATGGTCCGTGGCTAAGGATTGATACCTATTGCTACGAGATTCTTTTGTTGTAGCTGTAATGGTAAAACCATCTTTTCACGAAATATATACTTATAGCAAACAATTTAGTTTTTTGCCATGGCAAATAAAAGTTGTAGCTATCTTCGTAGTGTAGCCACAAGATATTATTTTTGTAGCAAAAGATTTAATTTGCTTGCCACGCAAACTTAAATTCTGTGGCTATTTGCATAGCTTAATCTCGTAGCAAAAGTACTTGTATTTAGCTACGAATTAAAATTTTCATAGCTATGAATTGAAGTATTTTTCACAAATATTTTCATATTGTAGCTAAGATTCCATACCTTTTGCCACGAAATATACATAATTATAGCTAAAGTTTTTCTTCATTTTGCTACGGAAAGTGCAAATGTATTGTCATGTTCTTGCTACGTGGAGATTATATATACATTTAGCTACGAATTCAAAAACATATTGTTACGTGGCAATTATTTATACCTTTAGCTGTGAATTCAAAAAATTTATTATTACAATTGAAGAGCAAGAACTTCATAATGTAGCTAAGAATCCAAATTTTTAAGATTCCAAAACAGGTTTCAAGGTACACATAATTGTATATTTCAATTTCAAAACATTTACAATATACAATTCTTCTATGACACCATCTCGTTTGAGATCTAAAGCAGACACAATTCTTCTAGGACACCATCTCGTTTGAGATCCAAAGCCACATAGTCTTCTCCTTTCTCTCCTTCCATGGTCTCAAACTGTAGCTAAATTTGATCAGTATCGATTTTAGCTTGTCATTTCTTCTCTGATTCCAGCAAAATTACCTATAAATGGTAAAGTGTTTTAATATCAGGAAGCAGAGACAACTGATCATATATATAATTTTAACATGTACAAATTTTTTTACTTCAAAGAGGCAGATATGATTAGTAAAAATATTACTGATAGAATTTCAAGAAGAGAACAAATTATGTCTTGATAATTCTTTTAGTAAAACTTTTAACATATGACAAAAGGAAAAATGCAAACCACAAAAGAAGTATGAGTTTTGATCCGTTAAGTTGGCTTACAATTGAAGTAAGATCCTAAATTTTAACAAAAAATTAACAACCACAAGGTTGAACCATACACGTGAACCAAAAGTTTCATAAGTGAAATGATTGAAGAACTAAAATTGATGGTTCTACTTTAAGATTCTTACAATTAAAGTCATTGCACTCAAGAAATTTTGGTTCACAATTATATATGCTCTTTATCCAAAATACCATCAGCTATGATAGATATACATGTGAAATTTTTGTTAATGTCGCTTTATTCTTAAAGTTGACAAGTTATGGTTCCTCTCAATATTACAACTATAAAATATTCATATCCCCACTCACTATAAATAATAAATAAGGCACTATATCTATGAAATAACTTACCTGCAAAATTGAACCCAAAAATCTAAGTCGAATAGGTGTAAGGAGATTTAAAAACCCTTAAATATAACACGATGAACATACCATTAATATAAAAGTCATGGGGTTCTCTCTTGGTCCTCTTTGTCTTTCTTGTTCTTCTTTTTTGAGACTTAATAAATTTTCGTGAATGCTGGTAAGAGAATAAGCCGTTACCAATAATTGAAGAAAGGAAATGGAAAAGTGGGGAGGGTTGTTGCGGCTAGAGAGGGAGACGGGAGTAAGAAAAATGAACTTTAGGTTTTAGGGATTTGCTGTTTGGCCAATATGCCTCTTTTACGTGTCTTATGTATAAAATCTACACTATAAGTAGCGATTATGATAATGTAATTAATAAATATAATAATTAACATTAAGTAAATGGAAAAAAACAACTGAGTTAAAGGTTATTCTAAAATAAATATTTTCTTTATAACTCTTTTCATCCTACATGGTATGGTTAGTTTTGTTATATGCTCCCTATTTTAATTATATTAAATTCTTAATATTTAGTGTTTAGATAAATTTATGATAAATTATTAAAATAACATTAGACCATAAAATGAACAACCTGTGTATTAATGTTTAATACAAAGTTATAGTTTAATATGACTTATAAATAATGTTTAATATGAATTATGATATAGTATTAGTTAGTTTTATTATACACTTATATATCAACCATATTTAATAACATTTTTTTTTATAGAACTTAATAACATCTAAAAGTATTATAAAATATCAAATAATGGTACAAGACACTTTTTGTATACAAATTATATTAAATTCTCAATTCGTAGATATAGTATATAATTTGATTTATGATAGTTAATAACCCATTAAGATAGTAAAGGACCATTACAATGTAAGTGGTAAAAGTTATAGTTGTTAAAAGTTATAGTTGTTTAAATTTTACATAATAGTTTTTCACATATTAATTAGACATTTCCATTATTTTTTAAATTATATTTGGAAGTTAAAATTAATACTCATTTAATAAGAATTATAATATAGTTAATTTTTATATGGACTTAGATATCAACCATATTAAATTCTTAATCCTTAGTGTAACTTAATAAAATAAAATTATGTAAAAATTTGTATGAATAATAATATCAGTGATAGAGATTTCGTCAATAATTCGGCATGCATTAGCGCAAAATTAGCGATAAATTTCATTTTTAGTCATAAATTCATCATTGTTTCAATATCTCTTTTTTCTATTTATTTAGTGATGAAAATATAAATCGATCATTATTCAATGTCTATGTAGTTAGAAAATGTCAAGAAAAAATTATTTTAAATATATCAAAACTAAATGCACCAACGCGACTACAAAATATTTCAATATATGAGCACAGTCATATTTTAAATATATGAAATTACCTTTAAGTAATTGTTAGAAATAATTAAAGACCATATACACAATATCTCTACAACTATTAAATCTCCAATATGAATATATAATTTTTGAAAATAAGTGATTACACAAAATAAATTACTCTATTTCAAAATAATAAAATACTAGATATACTTAAATATCTCTATAATCACTAAAAAAAAATTGATTTTATATACGAAATTATACAATTAACATAAAAGTAACAAGTTGCAATAAATAATATGGGAGCATAATAAATTTTGAGGTTACAAGTAGGTATACAAATGATCTATTAATGAAGATTACTTTTTTATTTGAATGGTAATTAATTCTTTAATTTATTACAATGAAATAACTATATTCTATGTTTGAGGAAAAATCTAATTTTTATATTTAATTTCAGTTCATAACTTAACATTGTTCCTTTCTAGCCGAGGGTCTTTCAGAAACAGCCTCTCTGCCCCACAAAGATAGAGGTAAAGCCTGCGTACATCCTATCCTCCCTGGACCCCACTTATAGGATTACACTGGGTATGTTGTTGTTGTAACTTAACGGCTTAACCTTGTTAAACCATCTCTTATCATGATTTTCGTAATCGATGCAACCATATTAATTTATTGTAGTTAAGTTATTGTGGTTAAAGTACTACCGTTGCAATGGTTACCTCGCGTGTATAACCAAAGTTATAATTAACTACGAAAGTATATTGTAACTCTAAAATTGTAGTTATTCATTTTGTCATGACAAATAATTGTAATTATTACGAAAGTATTTTCACTTTTTCTCAAATATAACTTGAAGCAAAAGTATTCGTTTAGCTACAAGATTTTGTTTCAAATAATTTAATGTGGCTAATAGATAATTATTGCTACACTAAATTTCAACTCGTGATAAAAAATAATGATTAGCTATGAAAGTTTATCACAACAATAAATCTGTGGCTATATTATTTCATCATGATAAATAATTGTAGATATTAATTAAGCTGACTATTGCCACGATTTTCTAGTACTCGAAGCAAATATATTTGTTTCGCTACAATATTTTATTTTTAAATAGCTTTTGTGGCGAAAATGTTACTATTGCTACAACAAGTTTCAACTTGTAGCAAAAATTACTGATTAGATACGCAATTTTATTATAGCAAAAGATCCGTAGCTATATCATTTAACTAATGCCACAATTTTTTTTAACTTGAAGCAAAAATATATATTTAGCTACAACAATTTGTCTCAAATAATTTATTGTGGCTAAAAGGTTACTATTGCTACAATACGTTTTATCTTGTGGCAAAAATTAATGATTAGCTACAAAGTTTTATTGTAGCAAAAGATCTGTGGCTATATCATTTAACTATTGCCACAATTTTTATAACTTGAAGCAAAATGTTCTATTTAGCTACAACATTTTGTTTCAAATAATTTATTGTGGCTAAAAGATTACTATTGCTACAGTAACTTCTATCGCGTGACAAAACTTATGATCAGCTACAAATTTTTATTGTAGCAATAAAGTTGTAGCTACTTAGGTAATTATTACCACGATTATTAGCAATTATAGCAAAAGTGAGTAATTAGCTTTGTCAATTAAATTTTCGTGGCTAAGAAATTTTACGAGTTTATAGATAGCCATGAAACTCAAACTTTTGTGGCTATTACTATATATTAGCCACGATTTTTAAAATCATAGCTAAGATTTTGTAGCTATAGATGCCTTATGTTGTAGTGTACATTGATCTCTTCTCAAGATTTTAGCAATGTTTGCCCATTCTTAGCAACTATATACATATTGAGTAATTGGAAAATTATTTAGAAAATAAGCAGATGAATGAGTGGTCCCATAGTTTCGATTGTTTCCTCTACTTCAAAATGTTGTGTAAACAATTCACTCTACTAAGAGAGTGTTCCCTTGTAACATATACTACAAAAAGTTACACGGAATCATAATTAATTTTAATGCAAAATTTGAGACATACAATGTGAATCAGATGAGTAAAGAATTACCAGTAAATGTTTGATTAATCTTATTAATCGCAAAATATTGAAAAAGTACAGGCCCAACCTTTTGAGTATTATATTCCTCCCTTGTTGCTTGATAAAATAAATTTGAAAACATTTTCCCGAAAGTACAGAGTTCTTGAGTTCAAGTTTTATACTTTATGCTTGTCCAGATATTATTATTATCTGATTGTCAAAAAGAATAATAAAATGGGCACGTGCCGAGTCAGAAGTGTGTCACTTTATCTGACATTCACTAGGAAGTTAGGTTGAATGGGCACAACCAATTTTCAAGCATTCGTCTCATTAATTACAAATAAATACCAGTACTAAACTAATTATAAATAAATACCAGTACTAAACTCTTAATTGTTCCCTTAAGTTAAGTAGTAAGAATGGTTTGTTAGGTATAAAGGAATGGGTATAGAGTTGTCGTCGTTAGTAAGCGTTTTACCTTTTATTTGAGACAACTCAACGTGAATTCGAATTTAATAGGTACCAATGAAAATACCAAATTTCGGGTGAAATTTTTGGAAGAAAAAAAAGAGTGTAAAGGAAGGAGTCTAGCATGAATCTGAGGGTGTCGTCGATATTACATGACTGTAGACACTTTTCAAAAAATATTTCGTGACTTATTCCTTAAAAATCATTCAAAATATAATTTTTGACATTTTGATGAATGCTGAAAAATATTTTAGGGAAGAATATTTATTAGCGAATTATAGTAATATTAGCAAATCGAATAGTGTTTATGATATGCTTTTTTAGTATTGATAATTTATAATAATTGAAAAGCGAATAGTAATTATGATAAACTTGTTTTCTTCTTTCTTGATGGAAAATAGTTTTGTAACATATTTTGACAATCAAACATAAAAAATAAAAAAAATAAAAAAAGAAAACTGAAACTGTAATGATTTTCCAGAAATATTTTCAGTCAATTGTGTCAGCTGCCATGAAAGAAAGTTAACACGTGAAAGCAGAGGGAAATTATGAGGTGGATTTGGTCGGAGTAGGTGAGAGGAAATGAGAAAAAGGTGAGAGTATGTTACGCGAAAAAAAAAAAAAAAATTCAAATCAAACAATTTAATGAATTATATACTAAGTTTTATGTGGAGAGTGAAAAATGAAACCAAACATTAGAAAATCTATAATTATATGTGGAGATAAGTTCTCCATTTTCCAACCAAATGTCAACTGAATTTATTATTTTGTTTCTCCTTTTGCGTTGCGTTCGATATTTGTTTTGAGGCTCGATTATTTCAAATTCGCACCGCATAAACTCATTAAAGAAGGGATCACTTCCTACTAGAGTTTCTTTCATTCTTTGAGTTTAAATCTGCAGAGACTTCTAATTGAGACTGGATGGATTCTACTCATCTCGTCACGATCCTTTATGGTACAATTCCTCTTAATTAATAACGAATCAAATAATAAACCTTTTAAACTCTTTCTAAATTTGTAAGGCACCGTAAACTGCACTCCTTTTGTACTTACATACCAAATAAATATTTGGATTTGAATTTTCAATAAAACAAATAATTGGAGGAAGATGATGCGTTTCTTGAATCATTTTTTCCTGCTAACCTTTACTTTACCATCCATAGAAGTGTGTGGCAAACAATGAGATTAGAACAATTTAGACGCTGCCATGATATAACATTATCAAGAGATTTTCATAATACTAGAAATCAGCTTAATCAACTTTATCGTAATAATGAAGAATCAAGCAATTGTTTGAGTTGAGTCCTTAAAAATTGTCAAAAATCTAAGTAGGCGTTTGGTCATGGAAACCAAATATTTTTTACTTTATTTGAAAATTTTGAAGTTGGAGTTGAAGATGGAGTTGTATTTGGTTATAGTTTTTGCAAAAAGATATTTGATTGTTTGAATGTATTGAAAGTGAAAAAAACGTTAAAACAGAGTTTTAGATGTTTTTTTAAATCCTCATAATATTAATTTGGTCCAAACGCTAATTTTCAAGAAATTCCAAAAAAGTTTTTTTACGAAAAGTGATAATAATTTCACTTTACGAAAACATATAAGTACAAAAAGGAGGGTAATGTTGACATTTTCATATATGCAGAAAGGAACTTCATTACGTGAATGAGACTTCATTACGACATTTACTCAACGGACATCTTCTTTTTTCGTTTCTCCCACATCGAACAAAGAAATAATTCTACAGCACCTCATGAACTGGCGTAGCAGAAGATAGCGTCCGTTGGGGACATCCGATGAAATTGGAACGATATAGAGAAGATTAGCATGGCCTCTGCGGATGACACGCATAAACAAAAGTCAAATTTTTTTGCCATATTAGTGTTATTGTGAAATTCACTCATGTTACATGTGAGATATTTATGAATATGAGCAATCTATATATAATATAAAGTTAGGCATAAACAAGGTGATGTGACACCTCTCTATGACCATCATTCCTATTTATCTTTTTTCTCCTTTTTTTGAATTTTCCCCTTATTTTTTTAATTATTTAATTTTAAAAAGTCATCTCCATAACTCACACCACTTTATCTTCATAAATCTACTTTTAATTAGTACTAATAATAGTCATAACTCACAAGCCTTTTATATTCATAACCTTCAATTATTTAATGTGTAAATTTATGGCACCTTAAAATCACACCAAGATAGTATTTCCATCCAAATAAATATGCATGTTTTGAGCCATGTAAATTATTCTCTACCTTTGAAGTAAGTTTTCTTTCGGTTTTCCTGTTTTTGATAGGTCTACGTTTTCCTTCATGTTTATGTTGTTAAAATTTTAGGTTTTCCTTTATGTTTGCTTGGTGCTTCATGTATTTTTGTTGTAAAATTCTTTCTTGATTTTAGCCGATTGTAGCAAATCAAATTTGCATGTTTAAAAAAATGATTTCGATTTTCCTCTTTCTTTCCTTTTGTATTTTTTTTTAAAAGAATTTGATTACCTTATATTAACAATAATATAGTTTTTTCCCTTCTCAATTCTTATACATGAAGAAAAACGTTATTTTTTTGCTTTTTAAAGAATTTGATTACTTTATGTCAACATAGAGTTTCCCCTCTTCAATTCATATATCGAAGTTTTCATTTGCTTAGTTAATTCTTAATTTCTTCGAATTTTTTGTTTATCCTCGAGGTTAAATAACTTTTTATGTCTCTAACTAGGGTGTTTTATGAGTGAAGCACGGTAAAAAGTCATCACATAATTATGCAAGGAAGTACGTATATGTTTCCGATGATAATATGGTGATTGTCGATAAAGCAAAAGAGGAAAGAAGGGGACTTGGTCTTTCAAAGAAAAAGAAAGGAAGAGATTAAAATTGATCTTTTAAATTATGAACTTTTTCTTAAACGTTGATAATGTTTTTTAGTATTGGGTCCATTATCATTATTGGACTCCCACCCATATTCCGTATTCCAAAATACACCATATTTACACAACTTTTGGATAAATGATTTTCGACGATATTTTTATAATGAGCCGTAAAGTTTTAGTTAGTTACATAGTTTCAATTTTACATTTTCATCCATAGAGTAACAATATTACACTTCGTTTTCAAATGTATAAATAGCCTACCCGTTCTTACCTTTATATTCGAGAAATATACAAGAAAATTTCCCAAATCTTGATCTCGTTTTATGCTAATTTTGTCATGGTATCGGCGTAATAAATGTCGGGATTTTCATTTTCTCTCTTCATCTTCTTGGGGATCTCCAATCAACATATTTTGCTTCCATTTTTTTTATAAACAATCTTTGAAGGATGTCTGGATCTGATAAATCTCCAGTTTCTGGTGAGAAATCCACTGAGGCTGTGGTTGACACATCTCACCCATACTATCTCACACCTTCAGATTCATCTGGTAACAATCTCATCAATGTCACTTTTGATGGATCTAGTTATAAACCGGAAAAGAGGTGTTTTAATCTCACTTTCCTAAAAACAAACTAGTTTTTCTCAATAACAAAGCTATCGTACATAGGCAGAACTCACCTTTGTATGAAAAAATGGAAATGTGAAATATATTTAAACTAAGCAATAAATCAAAAATCAACACAATGAGAAAGAGAGATTTGATTGACGTAAAGTTATTTCAATTACAAAGAGATTTGAATAACATATCACAAGGAACTTAGTGTTGCATTTTTAATAAGCTCAAAAATTGATCACAATTCTCAACAAAACCGTGATTGCCTTGAGTGGACACACATTGATATGATCTTTGATTCATTTTGTTTTGAGTAATTATTGATATATGAGAATTTTTAGTGGATTGTTCAAATCAACGTATTCCATTATTTCAAATAGTCACAAAGAGAAGCATGCAGGAAAAATGATTTCTACCATTCTCAAAATTTTATTGAAAATGGATAAAGAGGAAACAATATGTAAAAAAATTAAAGCAAACCAAGTTTTGTGAATTTGCTTAATCTATTTTGCCATAAGAGAACTAACCATAAAATTATGCATAAGCTTAATTATCCCGATGACTACAAATCCACAAATGTGAAACCATACAACAATCCTAAGGCAAATGTTGTTAGCACAAATGGCTGGGGTCAATGGGTTTTCAATTGTAGCACACGGGTTTTCAAATGATTATCAAAAGGATACGTCTATGGTGAATTTGATCTACCAAACTCAGTGTGATCATCTAATAAATTCTTTTAATTTTGCAGTCTTGATATGTGGTTCGAACGAGAACCATTCGCTGCCAACATGGCCGGTATTTCATTTATGTGGTTTATCTTCTTTCTTTCATATATGGAAGAGGGACATTGCCAGAGCTAACATATGACTTTTGAGAAAACATTACTACATGATCAAGTTCCTTTCTTTCAAACCTATTGTAGACACGTGAAAAATTTTTTATCCTCGCTAGGATTTTTCACTCCCACTTTTCTTATAGTGCCTACTTAATAATTTGCTTTTAAATTTTAATAAATTTGAATTTTGTTCGAATAGTTATTAAGTTTTCTCGTTTTATTCGTATTTTTAAAGCTAAAACATTGCTAAATAAAAAAGATGACACATCCAACTTCAAGCCTGGAGGAAAAGAGATTTACTAAGAAACATCTCACATGTAAATGACAATGTCGAGTTTGGTGTTTCGTAACAAAAATGATCGAGTCCTCCGTTTGTAAATCACTGCAATTTCACAAATTTTTAATTCAAACAATTTAGGTCACTTATTTTACTTTATGAAACATATATATTGATTCATCCACAATTACTAAAATGATTTTCCATGTATTTCTCATGGCTAGAACAATCTAAACTACCCTTTCCAAATAAAAGGTCTCTACTAAGGAAAAAATGCTACAAAACATTTTGGGACCTTACAATACACAAATGAGAAAATATCACATTCATGATTACACTAGAAATGACACCCCAACTAACCAATGCTTTCCCCCTACTAAAGTCCTTTCTAGCCTATGTTGAAAGACAATTCACCATGAAAGTAAAGATCATTAGGTCTACAATTTTCAGTAAGATCCGGCTCTATTCCCTTATTTCTTTCTTCCCAAGGTATTATTCACCAATAAATTAACCCCACAACGAACGGGGTAGCCGAAAGAAAACATAAACACCTTCTTGAAATTTGATAAACATTTTATCACAATATTTGGCACCTTCGGGAAAGGCTCTTGCTTACAACCACTCACCTAATAAACATCTTTCCTTCTAAGGTCCTTAATAATATTAGTCCACAGAAACCTCGTTTAAGAAAGTTCCTTCCTATTCCATTCTCAAACCTTTGGTCGCCATGTTTTACTTCCACCCTTTCCTCTTCATAAGTTACACTATATTCTTTTTATACCCATAACGGAAGAAAGGATACAAAAAGTTTAAAGTCCAATGAAATCATTAACATAGAAAATGTCAAGTTATTGTGAGTCCATTTTTCCATACACTAAATAAAATGTCCAAACTTTTTTAATGTTCATTTCAACGGTCCTTATAGTTCACAACCCTCACTAAGCATCTCCCCTTTCCTACTTCACCTATACACTCTTCTATTGCCTACAAGCTCTTCTCCCATTATCTCGCCACCAACTCCTTTCCGTTGTCTCACCTACACAATATCTTTCTCGATTAGTACTTATATATGATCAATGTCCCCAGTTTTTCAAACGTGTTATCTCAAGAAACTAACTTGCGTAGACTTTAGCGTTTTTCCCCGTGTCTATCTAATTTTTTGTGGTCATGTATTACAATTATCGCCTAACCCTCCGCTTTTTCCCTCTACATTCTTTTTTCTTATTCGGTCGAAAACATATTTTTCCCGTCAATGATTCTATTGCACAAATTAGGTGAACCCACGTGCCACCAAGCCCACTTTGGGACGGTGAATAAAGAACATGTTAATCTTTTATCCTCTTCCTCCGTAAAATTAATTAAAGCAAAACTCAAGTCGTTATTTTGGAAAGGTTGAAAGCACGTTTGTGTAAGATCATATACAATGTCAAGAGATTATACGAAACGTACTTCAAAAAATTACATTCGTATTGTGCGCATTCTCTCACTCGATTGTTACATGACAGAACAACGCGTATTTTCAAGAATAATAAATTTCGTGACACCCCGAGTTATTTTAAAAAGCCATTCAAAATATAATTTCACGACTTTCACCGTACACGAGGTTTTGATGAATGCTGAAAAATATTTTACTCGGGAAGAATACGTTTATGCTAGTTAACAATCACCAGAGATAGTCGAATTAAAATTGTATTATTTTAGACAAGGAATAGTGTTTAATAATATTTTTTTTTTCCATTCAAAATTATCACTGAATAAATCATTGAAAAGAGCGAATAGCCACTTTTCATCCCAAAAAGCTTTTTTCTTCTTCCTTACCATGGAAAAATCATTCCAAATTGAATTTAACCCATTTTTTGTCTTACAATCATTTTGAGTCATACATGCAAACTCCAAGAATCATTTTAGGGAAGAATATTTATTAGACCAATTGGTATATTTTTGAAAGCAAGTTAATACGTGAAAGCAGAGGGATGATATGGATTTTTCGGAGTAGGTAGGATCCTGGAAATTTAAAAAATTGAAAAGCCGAATAGATCCAGTAATTAAAAGAAAAAACTTGTTTTTCTATCTTTCTTGATCATACAAGTTTTAGTTTTGAGTGAACATATGAAATCCAAACATTAGAAAATCGAAAATTGCCATTTCGTTCGAGAAAAGTTCTCATTTTCCTTGAACTGTAACGTCAACTGAATTTATTATTTTGTTTCACCGTCAATTGTGTCAGGTGTCCGATGAAACATTCTGTTTCCGATGACACAAACACGTGAAAGCAGAGGAAAAAAGAAAAAACTCAGAAGAGATTAAAATTGATCTCTTTATGTTTGTAGGTCTTTTTCTTCGGGTTGAAATCGCCGAAAAATTATTGGACTCCCACCTATATTCCGCATCATCTCGTCACAAAACACCATAACAATAATACACAACTTCAATAAATGACTCTTTGTACGTAATAATGAATCAAATACAGTTACATAGTTTCATATTTTACATTTTCATCCAAAATAGTTCACAATATTACACTTAGAAAATCACAGATCAAATGTATAAATAGCCAAATTCTCGTTATATTCGAGAAATATACAAGAAAATTTCCCAAATCTTGATCTGTTTTATGCTAATTTTGTCAGTATATATCCTTCCGCATGTGGATCAACTTTTAGTAACCATAATAGAACACAAGAATGTAAAATTAGTTTGTAGTTCGAAGAATGCAGTTTAATTCATAAGTAAGTTACTTAATTACAAATATGAAAAATTACAGTACTCAAGTATTTTATTTTTTATTGTTCATAAAAGTCTTCAAAGTTTTTAGATTTTCATAGAATATTATTATCGTTTGTTGGGTCTAAATCTTTTGAGCTTAGTACTTGAAAAAAAATTCAAGAAATGAATTACCTGTTAAGAAAATATAACATAATAGGTATTGATTTTCGGGAGGAATTGAATAAGCAAAGGTAAAGAAATGAAAAGAAAGTGAGGAAAGGAAAAATGCCACAAGTACTGTTGGAATGAATACGAAGAGGAGTAGGATTACAAGAGAGAAACACAATAAGATGAAAAATAATAGAAAAAACGACAAGAAAAAAAAGGACAGTTAATCAAGAAAAATAACAAAAAGAAAAAAAAAGAGATTTCAAAAATTGTATAGAAGATAATGAGAACATGATCGAATAAATTAATTTTCTTAATTAAATTCCTAAAATTGTGAAACAAATTTTATAACTGAAAAATATTTATTAGAAATCTTAAGAAAATTATTAAGTTGGTGGGTTAAAATTGTATGCCTTTGACACGCCATATACGATTCTTGTGAGAGATGAGAGATGCGAGGGTCAAAACTAACGACGATCGTTTATTTAATATTAAATTTCTTGACCTAAATTTTCTTTTTTACATTTGGTTCAACCTTGAAAATATAACTAGAATAACAAATAACAATTGAAGAGTAGAGAAAAAATAAAATTAAGCAATGAGTGAAGATTAATCTTATTAGTTAGAAAAACTGACAATAATTATTTAGTTATGTTTGGATACTATTTTAATAACCGCGCGAAGCGCGGAAAAATTCACTAGTTGTGTAAATTCCACTAATGTACTCTCCACTCTAGGTGGAGACTCAGCAAGTGTGTTACACTCTCGATGGCTCTTGATGAATTGCTGGTAGCCTTTATGGTTGAAGATTGATTTGTCCCTCTTGAACCAATGATATCTATACACAGTTCTACATTATCAAGTAAATTGGGAAAATTACGCTCTATGTCTACTGGGAGAAAATATTTACGCCCACGCCAAGTAGCCCATATTTGTATATAAACACCTTTTATACACTATTATACACTTCTATACAAGTTTGATACATTATGTATAATGCTTTCCACCTCAGGTATAATGTTATATAATATTGTACATTGGACTATGTGGCTCAATATGTATGTTGGGCTGTATATTTACTGTTCTTGATACTTGTATTTCACTATTTTTGAACTGGACAAGTAGACAACCAGGTGGAGTAAATAATAATAACGAATGTTCGAGTGAAATTTCATCTAAATAGGGCTGCTTAGGGAACAGGGTTGAAAAATCATAATGATCATGAGAGGTGCAATCTTTAAAGCCTTGATAATATATGCCCATTAACTATGAAATTTTTTGCGAGAAAGTTGTTTGATTTTCCGCAAAATAATTTATCTGTCATTCTAGCAACTTGTTTAGATGGGGAACAGGTTTCTATCATCATCAGTTTTATTTGTGCCAATTTTTCCTTCACAGCTAAATGAACCAACAATGATGGATGAATTAACGCTAAGGCATCTATTGGGCAGCTTGCAGTGGGTTTCCTACATAATTGTAAAACTATGTGACATGATATTTGGCTACAAATATCTGTATTTGAGTGTCATTTGCCTCGTATTTTAGTGCTTTATTATTGGCGCTCGTAGTGTGAATTATAATGATTCAAGCCTAATTATGGTTTTTGTATGTGTAGGAGGTATCCGGGCCAAAGTGAAATGAAAACGTGTGAATGAGAGTGAAAAAAGATGAAGTTGGAGCAAAATGGTTAGTGTGTTGCAGGCCTTGCGTCGGAGACATGTGGCACACAACATGACACAAGGAAAAAAAATAGCCTTTTGGGTCTTTTGGGTGGTGGACATGATATGGTGAGATTTAACATCATTGAACCATGAGGGAATTGTGTTCTTTTTCCTTGGATAAATGGTAAGTAAGTTCATTTTATTGCTCAGCAGTCAGCACTAAGGATTTGCTGTAGGAAACTGTACGTATGGAGCAAAAACCAAAAGTATATACCATCTCTAGTTTGGCATTGTTAATGTAGAGATTGTGGACGGGATTGTCAGTTGTGATACTTGTGTCGTACATTTGGTTTTTAGTGGATTAAGTGTGGGATTATCTAGCGGCTGTGCTGGTGGGAGTAGTAGATGCCTCGGTGGAATAGTCGAGTATCCTATGAATGGGGAACTCTAAATCCAATTTCAAGTCCAAATTCCACACAAATAATCCAGTGCCCTCGATCATCTTTTGTCCCCCATTATGCAACCCCAAGTCCACTAACCACAAACGATCTTGTTGATGACAGTTGCTTACTTGCTAATCAGAATCGACAATTTCTTATAGACTCGGTTTACTATCTTTAATCTATATTACACATTAAGCCGCTTTTTATGCAATGGCTTTTCTCCATCCTCCTATACTTTTTAAGTTTAGGAAGCTCGTCCAGATTGTTATTAAATTCCTTTGTGACATTTCTCTCTGTAATGAAGAAACTACAATACTAATTTGCAGCTATTCTAAGTCAAGCATATTGGCAAGTATCTATGTTCTAAGCTCCTGTGCATGATGGTCTGTTAGCCTTTTCTCATCCAGTAACCTTTGTGTCATATGAGCAATTTTCCACCTCTCTTTAACAATGAAGTATTCACTTTCAGCAAGGACATTGGAGGAGGAGCCTTTCTATGGCAAAGATGAAAAAAGGGGCTCCAAAGAAGGTCCAAGGATTATTTAAATAATACATGTCATGAACTTATGAGATTAAGATGAAGTTGAAAACTCGTTTTTTAATAATTGTTTGTGTTTGGCCGGTCCGGCCGGGAGGAAGATTGGATACTTGGGCTCCTATCCGGTGTATCAATGTATTGTATCATTGCTTGTGGTGTGATGTTGAATTACCATTGATATTGATACTTTGTGAATTGTGATGAGCTAATGTGATTTATGTGTACATCGTGTTTGAATTGCAAGATTTAATTAATGAAACTGTTTAAATTGTTTCCTTCATGCATTATGTTTTTATGACTCTTGCCCCCACTTTGAGGTGGTTTGGCTATGAAACATACTGAATGTTTTTCAAGTATTCAGACTCCATGTTTATGTTGTCATTCTTGATCGTGTCCCTTCGTCCTTTTTGGTGAGCCCATCTTGATCGTGAGAGCATGTTGGATGATATTATTCTTTTTGTATAGTTGGGCCATGGCCAAACTTTATCATTTTTCATTCACAGAGGCTTCATTTTTTTGCGCGGATTGCCCTTCTTTTGGGGTGGTCTTTTTTTTGCTCGTATTTGGCAATTAATTTAAATTATGTCCCTTTAAATTATTGTCCTTTAATTTTTGCCCTCTGTTCAACTACGAAGATAACGAAATCACTAATTTGGTTCAAGCATAAATTAAAAAAATGAGGGAGTATCAATGTTTGGCTAATGAAGTGCGTGATGTTAAGGAATTACCAAATTTATCCTCCTCATAAATGCTTATGAAGAAACTTGCATACGATTTCCCCTAATTCATAATTCAATGAAGCTTTCCTTGTATAGCGGGACATACTTTTAAGGGCAAACTTTAATGGAAAAAGATGACCAAAAAGGACTTGAATGAGTACCACAGTCTACATGACTAAGTTTGGTAATGCCTAACAAGTTTATAAGCATAGCTTTTATCAAAACTTTTATGGATAAACTGTGAAGGAATTACCAAAGTTAAGACAAGATACTTACCATGTCGTTTGCATCAATGTTTATTGATCTTGGAGTAACGTTTAACTGCATTTTTTAAAATTTTTATCAGTGAACACAAACTTGGAAATTGCTGAAAATTTAAAGATTTCAAATACGAGAAATTTAAAGACTAATTTGTCATTGCGAATTGCCCCAAAGGCTTCATAAATGGACTTGTGTAATATTTTTTGGGCAATTTGTAAAATTGTCCTTCACCGGGGGGGGGGGGGTGATCTTTTATCCCTCAAATTTGTTCTTCGCTTTTGCCTTAAAGGGATCCTTAGAAATCCCATGAAATTCCCAGAAGGCGGAATTTGTATGGTAGATTTGCAAAATTTTCAACAGAAGGCGTGATAAAAATTAAAATGAGACCAGACAAAACTTAAAGGCTAATTTGAAGGACAAAAATTAAAGAGCACCCCAAATGAAGGACAATCCGCCCAAAAAAAAAAGATATTTTTGGGATTATAGGTACTCCTATGGTTGTGTCCTATGTGAATGACTTCTATGTTTAACTTAATCTTTTAGTTGAATGTAGTATTTCCGAAAGTTATAATGCATTGACTTATTATTCTCGATAAATTGAATATAACAAGATTCAAATAGATAACCGATTACAGATGATAACAGTCTGCTCTGTGCGGGTTGGGGTCACAGTGATCCTTAAAAGTAGAAAAATGTTACAATTGCCTATTCAAACCAAACATACTGAAGTTACAAAACCAAATAATTGGAAATTGAATCGCACAAAAATCGAATCATTCAAAATTTAATCGAATTGAACCCATAGGGAAACTTTTAAAGTTGGCACGATTTTTCACTTAAAAGATCTAAACTTAGGGTTGTTCCTACTGAACAATTACACTACCCGAAGTTTGTTTTCAATTAGACATTTTTTGCTGAATCAGCCAAATTTACAAAGTGTGCAATACATCGCGTTACCAACGTGGACACGTGTCTTTTTGAGTAAAAAAAGAGAAAGCCTATTTTAAAATCTATTTAGTAAGCAAAATAGATATAACATTCTAAAAAAAGTTTAATTTACATCCAGTCAAAAGATGACACATTATTAACAAAAAAGAAAAAGAAAAAAGAACACATTGAAAATTTCAAAAATCAATAGTTCTTGGTGTTCTTCACCATCTTCATGTGTGTTCTTGTTCTGGCATCGATTTTAATCCAAATTTTCAAGAGAAACTCCTCCAAATTTGTTATAACTTCATCTAAAGATTCCCACAAAGACCCAAAGGCAACCCCAAGATTAACTTCTCAAAGTTTTCATCAAATCAAACAACCTATTTTAAACCTTCAAGCATTCTAAAGTCAACACCTCCTTCTCTTCAATTTCTGTCACAACAACCACCACCATATAATTTTAAGATAATTTCTCATTAACTTGAATCATAATAAAACCTAATTTAATTTTTTGCATCCAATTGTGAACAAATCTCCTTGGTGGCAGCTCGTTCCTCACGCAATGGGATGGAACTTCTAGGTAATGGTGAAATCTAGAATGAGCTCTTGATGATCATAAATGAGTTTGGGTGTAAAGTTTTTTCTTTTTCTTTTTGTGAATGTTATTTTTATTTGGTTTGTTAAATAGATTTATTCAAAAAAAAAAAAAAAATCACCCTTCGTCGTTCCTGTAAACACTTAGGGAGAGAGAATGATGGTTGTCTTCATTTTTCCAGGTGAATAAGATAGCAATGGTGAAAGATTTGTTAATAGTAGAATATTAAGTGAAGAAGAAACCGAAAAAGAATAAAGAAGAAAAAGGAAGAAGAAGAGGAAATTTTTTTTAAAAAAAAATCTTATCTTACTGCTTATTTGGTGTGGAAAATCACGCAAGTTTGCCTAATTGTCTAAATGGAAATCCCTACCGCATGTCTAAAGACAAGTTTTTAATTATAAGTGAAAGATTGTATCAACCTTAATTCATTTGGCTTAGTTAAATTTGGTAATGATACACCTGTAGTGGTGTAAATTTTATTAAATTAAAATCCATACAATAATTTGGATTATATTGAATTCAAGATATTTTAATCCAAATAAATTATGAGCTAATGTAATTGGATTAATTGTTTAAGTCCAATAAATGTGAATTTGATTAAAAAGGTCCAAATGCGTTGGGCTAAAAATGATGAGCCCATTTTGGTAAGCCTAAGATGATGTCTCTTCCATTGCATATTGATACTTATACGCTAAGTCAAAGATGTTTTCACCATGATTAATGATCCAATAATAAAAAGTTTAGAAGACACAACACGAAGTGATTTTAATCAAATATTGCCAAACTTATGTTCTAGGAAAAATCCTTATCACAACTCCTCCATCCTACAACTATATATATGGGCTATAATTCGAAAAATGAAAAATTACATAAAAAGCTTCAGAAAGCTTATCAAACGGTCTTTCTAAAAGCCAAAAGCATTAAAGACTTAAGTTTCTCTAGAAGTTCTAGAGATCAAGACAAGATTCAAGATCAAGCTTCAAGCCTTTGAATTCAAGTACAAGTTCAAGATCAAGCTCCAAGCCTTTGAATTCAAGTACGAGTCAAGATGAAATCCATCAAATTCAAGATCAAGCTCAAAAACCCTTGAATTTATTATTGAAAAGGTGAATTAGAGGAATCATAGAGATTGTAACACTCATATTTGAAATCAAATACTCCCTCCGTTTCAATTTATCAACCCATCGGCCAGCTCCAATAAAGAAGACTTTTGAAACTTTGGTTCAAAATAAGTCTTCAATATTTGTGTGGTCACAGAATCATTTTTTTTAATGCTTTTCATTTTTGAGACAAAATAAATATTTACATAAATTTTAAACAAATTGAGTAATATTTTTAATATTTTTCTCTGCCTTGATTATTATTTGAAAAAAAATTAATAGAAAACTGTTACATACCCCTATAGCATACATTAAAAAAAAAAAAGTGAATAAATTTTTGATTTTTTAAACTAGACAAATAAAAATAATTTTTTTTTTTTTTTTGTTTAAAATGGCAACAAGTAAACGGACGAAGGAAGTAACCAAAAATTCCGGGCTTCAAATACTTAAGTAATTTAGAAATTCAACAGACAAATGACAAGTGGTGATGAGGTGGAAATATCAACTACCTGAAATCCACAATCTCCTTTCTCAAGCATTTTGCACCTTCCCGCAAACAGATATTCAGAAAGAGCGAAATAAACACTGCAACTCAAAGATGTTTCTGATCTCACCTTGTTCCATTTCTGCTCCTCCATCAACAAGCAGGATCAGACATTCGCCGATCAAATCCATGGCTGTTAACAGAAGCAATTCTGCTTCGCAACGGATAAACGGCATCCAATCTCGAATCTCCCTACTCATCGCTCTCGCCTCCCAAACCTCTTCTCTTTCTCAAAAACGTAAAATTTCCCTGCAATTCCTCCTTAGAGCTTGTTTCACCGAGTTTTTGGGAACCTGAAAATGCTTAATTTAGAGAACTGAAAGTGTTTGCCCATGTTTTTAGGAAAAAATAAGTGCTTTTGAATATATCAAAAATTTATCTTCACAAACGGAAAAAAGTACTACAAGTACTTAAATAAATTGTTACTCTAGTATTGTCAAAACCGTTTTTTTAATAATTGATTAGCGAAATACAAACTTGTAAGTGCTTTTTGTCGGATTACTTTTTCAAAAGGCAAATACTTTAGTCAAATAAGCAAATTTTAGAAGGCCAAACTTTTAGTGCATTTTTCTCAATTTTATTCTGTTTTTGGTCCTCTATCTAGTTTAGGAATGTGAACTATTTTGAACGATTGATTGATTGATTACTATATTGTTTAACTCTTTCGTTGTTGGCAGTTTTGACGGAATTGGCGGGTGAAACCGCGAAATACGTGTTTCCGAAGAGGATAATTGAAAGTCGGAATCTAGAGGAAGCTTTGATGTCTGGTAGTCTTATTCAATCTCGTCGTGATTGTTTTATTCTCTTTATTTAAATGAGATTTTAGATGGTTAAAATTGGTTCATGTCATTATTTGTTCCTATAACTGTCATCTTCTTGAAGTGCCGGATCTGGAGACAGTGAAATTCAACGTTTTGAAACGCAATGATCAGTATGAGATAAGAGAAGTTGAGGTATTTGCTCTCTGATTCTTTTTCGTTTTTCCAGTAGAGTTTAGTTGAGAGAGGAGCAATATATGACTGACAAAAAAAAAAAAAAAAGTTTAAACCTTTCATCATTGATAATATGTTGAAGATAAAGTGGAAACTTGTGATGAGGAAACCTTTAGAATACTACTTTCATAGATACAAATATTAGGCAAGATACTTTGGTTATTAAATTTGTTCGCACTAGCTACATATTCTTTCTTGATAATTGATATATGGTGATTATAGTGAGCTAATATGATCCGTTCTTTGACCAGAAAGACATGTCACAACCCAAACTTGTGGCACGTAATATTCACTTTGGCCGAATAGACCTCACAAATTTATTCTTTGGGCTACTCATGATCGAGTCCAAAATCGTGTCTGCCATGCGAACTTTTGCTCAGTCTTATATAGCACTTTGCTTTTTCTCTCCCTTTCCGATGTGGGATTTTCCTAAGGTATCATTGCACCCTTTCTTCGAAAGCTTGCCAGTTTGAGAAGTATGTTAGTCGTTCTGTTTGACCCGCCATCCGCAGTCCACCCCCGTCATGGGCGTCACAAGACATTCTTACAGATTTTGTGGTGACCTGATTCTGCATCTTTTCTCTAAGAATGAGCCTTTGTTTTTATATGTGATTTCCCTTATTATGGTCATAAAAACCATTATCAGGGCATCTTTGTTTTTCTCCTTTATGGGGATTTTAAATGGAATTCTGAAACGCATAACCCACTTGAAACGAGAGAGTAAGTTGTTTAATCACTATGTACATGCCACAACAGGAGACTGATAGTTATTGTGGAGAGTTAGAATGTCTATGAATAAAAAGGCAAAGAAACAATCGGGACATGAAAGAGATTTTGTATTCAAAAGTATCTTGGAAATGAATGCAATTGACAGAAGTAAAGTAGTGATCACAACTCAGGAGTTTCCTCAATTTTGAGAAACATATTATTGACTCAGTGTTAAACATGATTAGAAAGCAGAGGTGGCTGTTTTCTGAAATTAGCATCTTATGGTCTAACTTTTGGTATGATCACATAGAATTAATCATGTCATAAGCTCTTTCCATGCACATTGAGGCCCTGGATCCTGACGTTTGAAAGCGATTGACATAAGACTTTGGCAGATATACCTTTGCATTTAACCTGAATTTTGGACCATCATTCGCCCTGTGATTTATGGTGGATATATTTCTTCTTATGTGTATATGCTCTTTAGAATCATACCCTCCTTTGTCAGACTTAACCTTTCTTAATAGCATTAATCTACAAGATTATAGACATGCTGTATTATTAGAACTTTACTCACCGACATCTCTTCACGTTGTCATGTTTATAATTATTCTTTTGCTGTTTGTCCTTTTAAACATATTTCTCTTTCACTATAATTTTGTTCTTTTATCTAAAGTAGTATTGCGACTTTAAACAGCCTTACTTTGTTGCCGAGGTTACAATGCCTGGGAAGAATGGTTTTGACCTTAATGGTGCATCTCAATCCTTCAACACATTGGCTGAGTACTTGTTTGGTAAGGTAGTTGAAGGTATTTATATAGAGTCAACCTTAGATCACCTCCAACCACATTTTAATGGTGGTCCTTTTTGGCCCTGTTCTATTTCTTGGTGACTTCCAGAACACGAAGAAGGAGAGTATGGCGATGACAACACCCGTAATCACTCGTAGAACTCAGTCTGATGGGGAGAAGATGGAAATGACTACTCCAGTGATAACTAAAAGGGTACAACTCTTCTAGTGGTCATTGATTTTTCCCTTTTAGTTCTTTTGCAACATATTATCTACTGCGTCATTCGAGACAAATGGTTTGGTTACTCTATTCCACATTTGTTTTTGCTCGACCCCTTTCATTGCAGTCCTTTTGGAGACATACTTAGTTTTTCTGGGGAAATTGGAGATACTCAGGAAGAGGGACTACTAACATGGATGTTGATGCATGGTGTCACTAAAAGTATTAAGCTGGAAAATATATTGAAGTTGAGTCACTACATAACTTGGGAAATCGTAAATGAAGAACTACTCTGAAAATGACCTCATGTCGCCAAATGGAATTGCTGACTTTTATTGATTCTATTGAAAAGAAACATCATATAGTTACTTAATTCACAAGGAAAAAAATAAATTAATTTTCTTGATCTGGAATTGATAAAAGATGACATGTATTTTAGTTTGGGATTTGAAGATCTTTCACCTGTGTGCTAGGCCTATACGCTAGAGCAGGTATATATGAAATGTAAACATTGTGGATGCTTATTGTTTGAACCTGTAATAGTCTCAGATGGTATTGCAAATCTGTATCTGGGAGAACGGGAAACTATTAAATTCCACAGTTGATTATGTTGCATGGATCCTTCATTTGCCTTATCGTACCCGTGCCAAATTGGTGTAACATGGGTGTACTTCTTTTCAATTTTTCAAAGTGCAGTAATAATTTTGAAAAAAAGGCACATGCAAAAAAACCGCACGAACCTCTATCAGATGTGCGCGCGCACACACACACACACACACATCTGGTTTATGCCTATAGGCTTGTCCGTGTTATGCAGATGTCTAATCTTAGTTCAAGAACAAGTTTAGAACTAATGGAATAACAGTAAGAGAGAACAATCTTCCACATTATAAAAGATATATGTCTGAATAAACATACAACCTATTCGTCACATACTTTAAGGGGATTTCTGACCCTTTTCCGATTCATAAATACATCTGAGAACAACATTTTGCGACACAAAAAACCAATATTTGTGAAAAAGTGCCCTCCCATATAGATTATTTGGGTCTCTATCTGGTTATGCTAAATGTAGACATCCTATCAGAATTTCTTGGACTCAGAAAGTTTGAAACCATAATTTATCCATCTAGAAAAGAAAAAATCACTTTAGCTTGATGAACACCCCCAAACACCCGGCCTCCACCAGAAGAGAAAAGGATGAATATTGTGTATATAGTTGTTATAATGTCCTGCTCTCGTATTTTCACAGAAAAAAATACACCCACTGGCATCTCATTATGAATTTCATTAGGTTGAAGATCAGGAGAAGTGGAGGATGTCCTTTGTCATGCCCTCGAAGTATGGTTCAGACTTGCCGCTACCAAAGGATTCGTCTGTAACTATCAAAGAGGTGCCTAGGAAAACTGTCGCAGTTGTTGCCTTTTCAGGTTTGTGACTTCTTTTAGTATGTCTCTTATAAGTTCTAAATGGAAAGTTATGTTTTCTTGAAATTCGACATCTAAGTAATCAGAAAGCTGGGATCTGCCTCATTGGTCTATAGAAGTAGATCTTGGTAAAGTTTACTTATGAGAGAAACTTGCACGTAGTTTACTTAGTGCTTCATTGATAGCTCCACTTGTTATGATATGAGAGAAACTTGCACGTAGTTTTTCTTCTGTCTCTTTCTTTTAATGTCCGATAGCCTTGCTGTAATAGATAGCAATATTCATTTCAGTTCAAAAGCAAAGACATTTAGGAATTTTATTTTCAACTTTAAAATCCTAACTTAACTAGCCTTTTCTCATTCGGTTTCGAGGAAGGTTTTGTGACTGATGAAGAAGTAAAAGCCCGAGAATCAAGACTTCGCACGGCACTAAAGGGAGATACAAAGTTTCAGGTAAAAGATGGTGCCTTGATAGAAGTTGCACAGGTATTATTTGCCGTAACAAATTTCAGTAATACTTGTAATATCTCCTGGAGAACAGATTTTGGCCCAGTGTCATCAAAGTAACCTACAAGTTGTGTATTTTTTATATTTTTGCTTGCAGTACAATCCACCATTTACTCTTCCGTTCACGCGTCGGAATGAAATTAGCCTGGAAGTTGAAGAGAAACAGGAATAGCTTGTCAGTGTGCAGTATATTGCAGATAAATCCATGCACTGATGTAGAGAAACCCAGTGAAGCAAAACTTCACCAGTTAACGTTAAGTCATATATGGTGTGTAAATATATTGTATCAATATACTCCTTGTATATATACATCTCATTAACGTTAAGTCATATATGGTGTGTAAATATATTGTATCAATATACTCCTTGTATATATACATCTCAGGCGATTTCGCTTGACCTTTTGGTCATAAGCTTATGTGCATGCAGAGAAATGTACAGGTCCCTCATTGCTTCTACTCTGAAAATAATAAGACACTTTGTCTTTTAATTTGTATTCTTCTCGATCCTCCATTTCAATCTTTATTATAAGGCGTAGATTGGGTGATAATCTAATATTATTCATTTGCTGAGCTGATCTATGTTTGAATTTTGGATAATATGGTTGTTTTGAGATATTGCTGAAATCTATGTTGCTTGGATTCTTCAAAATACTGCCTCATTGTGTGTCGAATCCTCCAAAAGCTACGCATTTTTTTAAAGATCCGACATGGGTGTGGCAACATTTTTATAGGGACCGAGCAACATAGGTTGAAATGTGAGTTGCTGTAGTTTAATGTTTTGTGCACCCTCGGATATGGATTATTGTGTACTCCATGCTACGTCGTCGTAAACTTTCTTATTGAGCTTAAAGATTCCTTTCGTTTTAGCTCATACGTTGCATGCTACATCATGATGTTGAAACAACAATTAGGCATCAGTATCAATCAAGTTAGCATTGGCTTATGAATTCTTAATATTCATTCGACTCTTTGTGGACCTATTCATTCCAATACTATATCCATCTATTGCGATAATTCATCATAGGTTGATTAGTTTTAAGTTTCTCATTAACCTACTGCAATTCTCCTCCTTTATCATGATTTGAGACCGACAATATGAGAAAACACACATAGAGTTTACAGTAATCTAACTTCCTTTCCAATATCATACTTCTCATGGTTATTCTACCTTCACTCGAGACTTCTTGCATTGGCTGTTGATTTCATCTCACTTCAAACATCCAATTTTTTCTTTAGAAAATGCAATTTATTATTAGTGGGCACGTTTCATATGACGCTGAAATCATGTTTTTATTGTTGTAAGAGTGAATGAGGTGTTACATAAGGTGCAGTGAAAGAGCTGCTCTAGTAACAGTTAATCGATTAACTTATGTCCATATTTACCAAATAATATTAGGTACCTAACAATAAGCTATGTGGTCTAGACGTCTCGGTAACAGAAACAGAGCAGGAAAAATGCATGCTATTTGCTACCTAACTATAGGCTGAGTGATCCAGTTAACAGGAAAAGGTCAAATTCCACTGAAAAAAGAATTTATTTTGGCTTATAAACTCCTTTTTTTCAAAATAGCCTTGGGGTATTTTGAACTTACTGCCTGACTAATCTGTATTGGCGCCGTGTCCAAAAAACTATCTTATGCCTTCTATAAATTTAAATATAAACCATTGTGGAACAAGAAGTCACTCCTACCCATTAACCTATGGCTGCTGCCAATCCACTTAGTTGTTTAATCACTATGTACACGCCACAACAGGAGACTGATAGTTATTGTGGAGAGTTAGAATGTCTATGAATAAAAAAGTAAAGAAACAATCGGGACATGAAAGAGATTTTGTTTTCAAAAGTATCTTGGAAATGAATGCATATTGACAGAAGTAAAGTAGTGATCGCAACTCAGGAGTTTCCTCAATTTTGAGAAACATATTATTGACTCAGTGTTGAACATGATTAGAAAGCAGAGGTGTGGCAGTTTTCTGAAAACATCTTATGCTCTAATTTTTGGTATGATCACATAGAATTAATCATGTCATAAGCTCTTTCCATGCACTTTGAGGCCCTGGATCCTGATATTTGAAAGCCATTGACATAAGATTTTGGCAGATATACCTTTGCATTTAACCTGAAGTTTGGACCATCATTCGCCCTGTGATTTATGGTGGATATATTTCTTCTTATGTATATATGCTCTTAAAATCATACCCTCCTTTGTCAGTCTTAGCCTTTCTTAATAGCGTTAATCTACAAGATTATAGACATGCTGTATTATTAGAACTTTAGTCACCGACATCTCTTTACGTTGTCATGTTTATAATTAATTAATTAATTATTCTTTTCCTGATTGTCCTTTTAAACACATTTATTTTTCATTATAATTTTGTTCATTTATCTAATGTAGTATTACGACTTTAAACAGCCTTACTTTGTTGCCGAGGCTACAATGCCTGGGAAGAATGGGTTTGACCTTAATGGTGCATCTCAATCCTTCAACAAATTGGCTGAGTACTTGTTTGGTAAGGTAGTTGAAGGTATTTACAGAGAGTCAACCTTAGATCACCTCCAACCACATTTTAATGGTGATCATTTTTGCCCCTATTCTATCTCTTGGTGACTTCCAGAACACGAAGAAGGAGAGTATGGCGATGACAACACCCGCAATCACTCGTAGAACTCAATCTGATGGGGAGAAGATGGAAATGACTACTCCAGTGATAACTAAAAGGGTACAACTCTTCTAGTGGTCATTGCTTTTTCCCTTTTAGTTCTTTTGCAGCGTGTTGTTTACTGCGACATTCGAGACAAATCGTTTGGTTACTCTATTGCACATTTGTTTTTGCTCGACTCCTTTCATTGCAGTCCTTTTGGAGACATATTGAGTTTTTCTGGGGAAATTGGAGATACTCAGGAAGAGGGATGTTGATGCATGGTGTTACTAAAAGTATTAAGCTGGATAATATATTGAAGTCGAGTCACTACATAACTTGGGAAATTGTAAATGAAGAACTACTCCAAAAACGACCTCATATCGCCAAATGGAAATGCTGACTTTTATTGATTCTATTGAAAAGAAACAACATATAGTTACCTAATTCACAAGGAAAAAATCATTAATTTTCTTGACCTGGAATTGATAAAAGATGACATGTATTTTAGTTTGGGATTTGAGGATCTTTCAATTGTGTGCAAGGCCTATATGCTAGAGCAGGTATATATGAAATGTAAACATTGTGGATGCTTATTGTTTGAACCTGTAATAGTCTCAGATGGTATTGCAAATCCGTATCTGGGAAAACGGGAAACTGGGAAAACGGGAAACTATTAAATACCACATTTGATTATGTTGCATGGATCCTTCATTTTCCTTGTTGTACCAGTGCTGAATTGGTGTAACATGGGTGTGGGTACTTCTTTCCAATTTTTAAAAGTGCAGTAATAATTAAAAAAAAACGCACATGAAAAAAAATTGCACGAACCCCTATCAGATGCGCGCGCGCACACACACATCTGGTTTATGCCAATAGGCTTGTCCATGTTATGCAGATGTCTAATCTTAGTTCGAGAACAAGTTTAGAACTAACGAAATAACAGTAAGAACAATCTTCCATATTATAAAAGATTATATGTCTGAATAAACATATACCCAATTCGTCACATACTTTAAGGGCATTTCTCACCCTTTTCCGATTCATAAATACATTTTGCGACACAAAAGAACCAATATTTGTGAAAAGGGGCCCTCCCATATAGATTGGTTGGGTCTCTATCTGGTTATGCTATGTGTAGACTTCCTATAAGAATTTCATGCACTCAGAAAGTTTGATACCAGAATATATCCATCTAGAAAATAAAAAAATCACTTTAGCTTGATGTATGATCCTACGTTTTAGTGCTTAACACCCCCGGCCTCCTCCCAGAAGAAAAAAAGATGAATATTGTGTATATAGTTGTTATATTTATGTCCTGCTCTTGTATTTTCACAGAAAAAAATACACCCACTGGCATCTCATTATGAATTTCATTAGGTGGAAGATCAGGAGAAGTGGAGGATGTCCTTTGTCATGCCCTCAAAGTATGGTTCGGACTTATTCGTCTGTAACTATCAAAGAGGTGCCTAGGAAAACTGTCGCAGTTGTTACCTTTTCAGGTTTGTGACTTCAGATTTTAGTATGTCTATTATAAGTTCTAGATGGAATTTTATGTTTTCTTGAAATTTGACATCTAAGTAGTCAGAAAGCTGGAATCTGCCTCATTGGTCTATAGAAGTAGATCAATGCTTCATTGATAGCTCCACTTGTTATGATATGAGAGAAACTTGCACGTAGTTTTACTTCTGTCTCTTTCTTTTAATGTCCTATATCCTGCTGTGACAAATAGCAATATTCAATTCAGTTCAAAAGCAAAAATATTTAGGAATTATATTTTTCAACTTTTAAATCCTAACTTAACTAGCCTTCTCTCATTCGGTTTCGAGGAAGGTTTTATGACTGATGAAGAAGTAAAAGCCCGAGAATCAAGACTTCGCACGGCAGTAAAGGGAGATGCAGAGTTTCGGGTAAAAGATGGTGCCTTGATAGAAGTTGCACAGGTATTTTTTGCAGTCACAAATTTCAATAATACTTCTAATATCTCCTGGAGAACAGATTTTGGCCTAGTGTAACCAAAGTAACCTACAAGTTGTGTATTTGTTATATTTCTGCTTGCAGTACAATCCACCATTTACTCTTCCGTTCACACGTTGGAATGAAATTAGCCTGGAAGTTGAAAAGAAACAGGAATAGCTAGTCAGTGTGCAGTATATTGCAGATAAATGCGTGCACTGATGTAGAGAAACCAGTGAAGCAAAACTTCACCAGTATACGTTAAAGTCATAATATGGTGTGTAAATATATTGTATCAATATACTCCTTGTATATATACATCTCAGGCGATTGCGCTTGACCTTTTGGTCATAAGCTTATGTGCTTGTACAGAATGTACAGGTCCCTCATTGCTTCTACTCTGAAAATAATAAGACACTTGTCTTTTAATTTGTATTCTTCTCGATCCTCCATTTGAATCTGTATTATTAGGCATATCTTGGGTAATAATCTAATATTATTCATTTGCTAACCTGATCTATGTTTGAATTTTGGATTATATGGTTGTCCTGGGATATTGCTGAAATCTATATTGCTTGGATTCTTCAAAAATACTGCCGCGTTGTGTTTCGGATCCTGCAAAACACGGGTGTGGCAACATTTTTGTAGGGACCGAGCAACATAGGTTTAACATAGGTTGAAATGTGAGTTGCTGTAGTTTAATGTTTTGTGCACCCTCGGATATGGATTATTCTGTGTACTCCCCGCTACTCCGTCATAAACTTTTTATTGAGCTTGAAGATTCCTTTCCTTTTAGCTCCTACGTTGCACGCTACATCATGACAATGAAACAACAATTAGGCATCAGTCTCAATCATGTCACGACCCAACCTAGGGCCGTGACAAGTGGCCGGCCACTGTTCGAGGACTCAACATTTGCTACTCACACTCGAATATGGCGATCAATAGATTTTTTTTTTTTTTTTGAAATTCTAAATGAAATACTAAAGTCGATACATAACTTAAAGCGTCTTAAAAAGTGCCACGTACATAAATATATACATGGCGTAGGACAAGGCGGGCCGAAGAGGCTCTACTCATAGTGGTCGAAAATAATAAAAAAGTACAACTTGTCACAAAATTATACCAAAATAGGAACAACCTCCGGAACGAGTGGAGTTGTCCGACTTCTATCCCCTATGTAGGCTGGATCGCCAAGTCGCGTCCTCTCGGGCATGAAACGCGACCCCAGAAGAAAGGGGTCGACGAAATATATTACCGAATATGTAAAGCGAGGATAGATGATAACCACCGCGCAATTTAAAGGAAGAAATCATAATCAACCCAATATCCCGCGGTAAAAGAAAACATAAATAAATACACCAAGTCCTAAAACAAGCTCTAAATAAATAATCGCAATCTAACTAACGTTTTCAAGGTCAGTAACGTAATCTAGAACTCTTCTTTTACAGGAGTAATACAATACATTACACGCGCCGCTTTGATAATCGATATCAATAGTGGCCCCCCGGGCGGCCGCCCGACTCAATATCAACAATGGCCCCTTCGGGCATTGCCGCTTCCGGCATAATAATGATCACGGCCCCTTCGGGCGTATTAGTAATGATAATGTAAACATAATTAGTGAATGAAATAAAATAATAAAACCTCGCACCCCTTGCGGAGTGGTTTTAGAAAAATAGCACGCTCGGACATAAGCCAAGGCCATAGCGCGCCCGGACGTGGGCGGGGCCATAGCACGCTCGGTGATCGGTGAGGCCATCGCTCGCTCGGATACAAACTAAGGCCATAGCACACTTAGGCATAGGCTGCGCACCCCCGCCGGAGTGGTTTTAGAAAGTTTAAGTATTAAAATCTCACACCCCCGTCGGAGTGGTTTTAAAAGAAATCAATTTTATGTTTCTTGTACAAAACTAGTCCTTTAATTATTGCACCAAAATAAGTCGAATGGAGCAATACAAGAGTCTCGGGACTGTGGGCCCACCTCGGGTCAAGTCGAGGCGGCGAACATAAATTACAAAGATTAGGCTCCCTAAAGCCATCCATAAAGGTTCGGAGCGATTCAGATACATTGTGTTACAAAGGTTTAAGCATTCTTTTGACCAAAGATAAGGATTTCGGTTCAATTGTTGTGAATGAATAGTATGCAAAAATCAAACTCGGATTTCCAAGAGCAGAACTATTCCCGAGGTTCCGATCTTCACCTAGTACAACTAGGACATGCCAAAGGAAGGAAAGGTAGGCTTTACATACCTTGTTCGCGTCTTACGCTCGTCTGAGCTCCACTCCCGTTTCTACCAAAATCTCTGTTGGTCATAGTTACCAAATGTGAGTTACAAGCTTTTAAGAACTCAAGTTTAAATTCATATTTGCCTACCGAAATTTCGGCGACATTTCCCCTATAAATTCAACATCCCCGAGCATTAAACTCGGCTTAAATGACAACAACCAATCCAACAACAACATTAACAACACCAACAACAATCACTACGAATCACAATATAACACAACTAATCTTTTTTTTCCAACATAATGCTATAGCTTCCATTCCGACTTCACCTTTCCAACTTCATGTCAACATTCTCATATCTATTTACTAATCCAAAACCATTCAAATACAATTCGGAAACATTTCATATCATTTCTACAAATATCCACAAGATATACAAACTTTCCATCAAGCCGTAATACATCCAAAACTTTTAATCTTTAACATACATCTTCATAGTATATTTCCATCTTCCAATTTCATCAACAATTATCATAGTTTGCATCTTAACAACTTCATTTCCATGTTAACATAAAACTAGAATACAATCACATAATTCCTACAACAACCTAACAATGGATTTTTCATGCCAACTTAAACCATTCTCCTTTCATTTACTTCACAAGAACACAACAACACAATTAATACACTAAATGAATTCAACCCTTCTCCCTTCATGCATGGCACCACAACATGCACATAACACACATTCCATGATTTTCATGCAACTGGTTCCATAACACAAAAACATAGAATTCTTACCTTTTCCTTCAATTCCAACTTCTCGCAACGTAGTTTTCTCACTTAACCAATATCCACGTCGAAGAGCGTCTTGCACTTGTCAAATTCAAGGAGGATGAGATTTTTGGATGAAAACTAAAGGACTTGGAATTTCTCTTTTTTTTTTTCTTTCGAAGTAGGTTCGGCCGAATTAAATGTTGCTCTTCAAGTTTCTTGATTTTCTTGAACATTCTAGGATGAACACTCATATATATATATATGCAATTGGGCACATCTTGGCACATGGAAATTTTATTAATGTGGTGGGTTTGGGCCTATTAATGTAACGACCACCTCCCCAAATTTTGGGCCTCATTTTCCATTTTTTTTTTGGCCCAATTCTTCATGAATCGTATTTTGCAATTCCCGAAACAAATTTCCAGAATTCCAATTTTGCCCTTAGGCCTTCCTCGATATTTCCGCGTCCATACTTCTCATAGACAACTTATATGCTAAATAAAACCAAAATTTGGCCTTACTCTTAACAAGTCACAATTACGTCCAAATTTCCCGAATGTGCAAAAACACGGGATATAACAAATCAAGTTAGTATTGGCTTATGAATTCTCAATATTCATTCGAAAAAAAAAATGTGGACCTATTCATTCCAATACTATGTCCATATATCGCGATAATTCATCATAGATTGATTAGTTTTAAGTTGGTCATTAACCTACTGCAATCATCCTCCTTTATCATGATTTGAGACCGACAATATGAGCAAACACACGTTGAATTTACTGTAATCTAACTTCCTTTCCAATATCATATTTCTCGTGGTTATTCTACCTTTACTCGAGACTCCTTGCATTGGCTGTTGATTTCGTCTCACTTCTGACATCCAATTTTTTATTTAGAAAATGCAATTTATTATTGGTGGGCACGTTTCATGACACTGAAATCATGTTTTTATTGTTGTAAGCTTGAATAATATGCCCAAGGGAATGAATATTTTATAAAACTAATTTGTCCTTTAGACGTGGTGAAACCATCATTAGGAGCTCTCCATCATGATACAAGGTGTTACATAAGGTGCAGTGAAAGAGCTGTTCTAGTAACAGCTAATCCATTAACTTACGTCCATATTTACCTAATATTAACTTATGTCCATATTTACCAATTAATATTAGGTACCTAACAAAAAGCTATATGGTCTAGACGTCTAGGTAACAGAAACAGGCAGGAAAAATGCATGCTATTAGCTACCTAACTATAGGCTGAGTGATCTAGTTAACAGGAAAAGGAAAAATTCCACTGAAAAAAGAATTTATTTTGACTTCTAAACTCCTTTTTTTTTTATTTTTTATAGTCATGGGGTATTTAGAACTTACTGCCTGACTAATCCGTATTGGCGCCGAGTCCCAGGAAAACTATCCTATGCCTTCCATAAATTTAAATATATTGATAAACCATTGAGGAACAAGAAGTCACTCTACCCATTAACCTATGGCTGTTGCCAATCCACTTAGTTTACCTTTTTCTTTTCTTCCCTTGCTTTGCCCATAGTCTAACGGCAACCATTACATGCGCATGATTTTGCTCCATCCTCAAACATAATAGTAATACATAGTTTCCCTTTAAATGTGTCTCAAAAAATTCTTACATGCTTAATCCGAACTGAGGACAGGTTTTTGGGGTTAGCTCACGCTGAGGGGTGTCCCGGTCTTCGTAGCACATGTATTGCCCAAAACATGAGGGGCATGATGACGTGACGTCATCCTCTCCAAGCTTATACATGGGGAGTATTGTATGTTCAAGGTTCTAAATCACAATGACGATTAAACACGACGGTTCTGCTAGTTGTGGGACTTAACAAAAAATATTAATTGTAATAAAATATGTTAGATTAACAGTGTGAAGATAATTAAGTAACAAAGCGCTTAAGAGAAATATATTATAATTTCTCACTGCTCAGTTGATAGCCTTCATGCAACTCGATTGGTATAAGCAAAGGAGAAATTAGAGTTGATATACTGAAGAAGATTAACTACCAAATTTGTAAGTTTCACTTGAAGTAAGAAAAGAACACTCCTGTCCTTCACTAAAGCAGAAGTACCTGTTTTCTTAATATCTCTCAAGATTTTTGCATCTTACTATAGTTGACTGACTATGGCTATGTTACATACAATATGAGAAACTAAAATCCGAAGAGGACTGATTAATAAGCTAGTCTAATTCAGGAATACTATCTAGAGCAGGCCTCCATCCTATACAATCATTAGTGTCATTATCAGTGAAAGAACTACTACTATTAATCTCAGCAACAGAGCTTGGTTCTTTCTGAAGAGGATACTGAACCATGCCATCATCAAGTCTTAATCCTCCTTCATTTAAAAGAGCTTGCAACTCTTGCTTAGTGATAACAACCTTAATTCTTACAACCTCTGAACAACCTTTGCTACTTTCCTTAACTACTTCATCAGCAAACCTCACCTTCTTTTTGACTTGTTTTGCCTGTGGCTCTGTTAAAAGCGGTGACACTTCATGGACCTTCATTGGAGCTTTATATTCAAGGACATTCTTCTTATCATTCTGACGAAGTACTATGCAATTTCCCATTGTTGTGCTATATGTGTTGTATTGCTATAACGAGTTTAGGTATAAGGTTTTTTGAGTAAGCTTGTTTAGAGCACACACTCGTGTTCCTTTTATAAGGAAAAAAAGGGAGTGAGAAAGCCCCTATGTTTTCTCAATATTATAATGCAAATGATTCAACTGTCCGTTCTAATTTTACTTGACATCGTTTGACTGGATATAGAATTTAAGAAATAAAAAACTTTTGAGATTTGTGGTCTAAGACAAGTCATAAACATTTGTCTAACTATAAATCTTTTCATTAAGAGTAAAATGAATAGTTCTTTAGTTGAAATATTTTATATTTATGAAAATTATGTCAAATCTTTTTTGAACAAGCTAAAAAGGAATAGGGCGCCCATAAAATGGGATAGAGGGAATATGTAGTACTGATGATATAAAGATTTTTAGTATTACTGTATTTTAACATGTTGTAACAAGTAAACTGTCTTTTTTTTTTATGTGACTAATAGTTCTAGTTTTGACAGACAGTTATATGTAGTTATCTTTTAGGTAACTCGTTAGTATAATTCTCTCTATCCCTTTTTATTTTAGATTTTCAAATTATAGAAATGCAGAGTAAGGCTCATACAATAGACCCTTGTGGTTCGGTCTTCCCGGATCCCGCGCATGGCATGAGCTTAATGCATCACGGGCTGCCCTTTTTCTTTTTTCTTTTTCAAAGTATAAAAATTAAATTATAGTGGAAAGCATATTAGCACTTTGGACCCCACCTTGTTGATTTTTGTTGTTGTGCAATTGAGGGGTCATGATCTATACTGATAGTAATGAAGATCATGATTCCTCTGAATGTCTATGTTCATACCTTTCTGATATGCAATCCACTAAGTGAGAGATGCAGGCCTGCTTATTTTCTTGTTTTGACCAAGTAAACATAAACGTGTTACTATATCAATATCAATACTTGTTATAAATGATAAAATGATTATCAAGAAAACTAACCCCGTTTGTCCATAGAAATAAAAAAAAATTCACCTTTTTTGGAATTTTGGAGTTGGAGTTGTATTTGGCCATAGTTTTTGAAATTGTAGTTTTTGGTGAAATGTAATTGTAAAAAAGTGAAAAAAGTGAAAATTTTTGAAAAACAAATTTTTGGAGTTTTTGATATTCCGGAATACAATTTCAAGTTGTATTAGGAATTCTTATGAAAACGCTGAAAAGTGAAAAAAATTTCCGGAATAAAGTGAATAATTCTTATGGCGAAACGCCTACTAAATTAAAGTAGACTAACACTAATTGGTATATTTGGCAGTACTAGTAGTAGGACACTTTTTTCTCTGTTGTAAAACGTGGGTTGGTGGTCACCTGTGTGCTAGGCCTATACGCTAGAGCAGGTATATATGAAATGTAAACATTGTGGATGCTTATTGTTTGAACCTGTGATAGTCTCAGATGGTATTGCAAATCCGTATCTGGGAGAACGGGAAACTATTGAATTCCACAGTTGATTATGTTGCATGGATCCTTCATTTGCCTTATTGTACCCGTGCCAAATTGATGTAACATGGGTGCGGGTACTTATTTCCAATTTTTCCAAGTGGAGTAATAATTTATTAAAAAAAAAAAAAAAAAAAAAAGCACATGCAAAAAACCGCACGAACCCCTATCACATGTGCACACATGCACACACACATCTGGTTTATGCCTATAGGCTTGTCCATGTTATGCAGATGTCTAATCTTAGTTCAAGAACAAGTTTAGAACTGATGGAATGACAGTAAGAGAGAACAATCTTCCACATTATAAAAAATATACGTCTGAATAAACATACACCCTATTCGTCACATACTTTAGGGGATTGAGCTCCTCTCCATTTTTCATTTCTCCATTTTTCCCAAGTTCTATATTAAATTAGAGACACATGGCACGGGTTAAAATTAATGGCTAAGATTTAATTAACTAAAGCAAGGTTCTCTAAACATGGTTTATATAATTAATAACTTATCCATAAGTATATTAAAATATTTTCTCTCTTTCTTCCTATTTTAATATTCCATTTTTCTCAATTATGAAAACTCTTTAATGATGATATTTTCCGGAATATAGACAATTCTTTCCGAATATACAATTACCAATTGAATAATGGAGTCTATATTATGTGAATTAGTAAGCATCATAATTGAAAAAAATAGAAAATATCACCAATTGAATAATGAAGCCTATTTCTGTGTAGGGAAAAAAATTAAGTGGGAAAAATAATCGGGTAAAGGAGAAAAGATATTTTACTGTGTAGGAAAAGTAAAATAGGAAGAGAGACAATATTTTAATATATTTGTGGATAAGTTATTAATTATGTAAATCATGGTTAGAGAGTTATTTTAGTCAATTAAATCTTAACCATTAATTCTAACCCATGCCATGTGTCCTTAATCCAAGATAGGACTTGGCGAAAAATGGAGAGGAGCCCAATCCCAGGACATTTCTGACCCTTTTCCGATCATATATATATATATAAAAGCAGGCAATAGGCCCGCTGACGTGGCGCTCTCATATCTCAGTATTGCTATTTATCTATTTGCTCAAATTTTTGGCTATTAATTCCATTTTCCTGTACGCACCCGTTTAAAATTTCTAAAACAAAAAAAATTGCAACGGCTTGTAAAACGGCGCATGCATTCCTTAATTCTAGGGGTGTCAATTCTGGCCCAAAACGTGATGGCCCGCCCAACCCGCCCAAAATTTTATGGGTTGGGCACAAGATAATTAGCACTGGGCTGATTTTTAGCCCATTCATCGAACCCATTTTTTAATTGATTGCCATTTCATTTCAAAATTGGGCCAAAATATGGCCCAAGTCCAACTTTTAAAAACCCTAAATAATTTAGTCATTCCAGACTGCAACTTTATTCATCTTCCTCTTTCTCTCTCTCCTTCCACACTTTATTCAACATATCCAGGTTTCTCTCTCCCCTTCCTCTTTCGATTTTTTTTTTAATGATAAATTATGAGTGTATTTGAGACATAAAGATGTCCAACATATGATTTTCACTTCGATTTTCTCTTGGGTTCTATTTTTCTTTTTCTTTTTTTCAGTGTTATTTTTGTGCTTTTTTTTTTTTTTTTGGAATCATTTGTGTGTTGTTGCTATTTTCTTGTGGGTTACGGAAAATCATTGTCAAAGTTGGTTCTTGGGGAAGTGAATTGAATTAGTTCTTGATTTATGTATCTCTGGAATATGTTATTATAGCAGTATACTTGGGATATGTTGTCTTTTTTTGGTTGTTATAGCGAAAGATACTTACTCGGTTGTTAGCATACAATATACACGAGCAATAAATCATTCTAAAACACCATTATGTGTTTACTTTCTTGCTTTTGTTCTTTTCTTTGTAAAATCCGCAATTTTTTATTTTATATATGCTAAGAGTTTCTTTCATTTTTGTAGGTTGTATTATGGATCATACTGAAGTGTGTAATGAGGTGACTCAAGAGAGCTTTTCAAGTTCATCAAAACGACGAAAAAATAAATCTACACCGTGGGAGGGTTATGAGAAGTTGCCGAAGGATAGTAATACAGATAATAGATTAAGGGCAAAATGCAAAACTTGTGGAGATGTTTTTATGGTCGACTCAACTTCGGAACTACAAATTTAAATCGCCATCGAGCTAAACACCTAAAAGATGCGGCCTCTCAAGTTGTGCCAATAAATCACGAACAATATCGTGATAAGGTAAGAAAGGCTATAGTTAGACACAACTACCCGTTTTGTTTTGTGGAGCATGAAGGGATTAGGGAGTTGCATGAATTTTTTGAATCCTCTTCGTTAAGACCTTTTCAAGGAATACTGCAAGAGCCGACGTTAGTAAGTTGTATCAAAATCAAAAAAGAAATACTCAAGAATGAACTTGCACTTATTCCAAGTAGGATGCCTTGACAAGCTCGATTTATGGAGTTCACTCATCCAAAATGGTTATATGTGTGTTACTGCTCATTATGTTGATATAGATTGGGTTTTGCAAAAGAAAGTTTTGATATTTCGTCATGTTCCTCCTCCCCATACTGGTGCCGTTATAGGTCCAAAATTGATCAATATGCTTAAAGAATGGGGAATTGAGAAGAAGATATTTTCTATAACGTTAGATAATGCACGATATAATGAAGGTGTTGTAGATAGATTGATTGAACATTTTAAGTTGCTGGATTCTTTACTTTGCAATGGAAAATTTGTGCATATTCGATGTGCAAACCACATTTTAAATTTAGTAGTCAACGCAGGTTTGAAAACAATTGAGCTCGCCATATTTAACGTTAGAGAAAGTGTAAAGTATGTTAAAGGTTCCGAGTCAAGAATTATAAAGTTTGTAGAGTGTATCAAGAACCTTGGCATAAAGTTGAAAGGGAAATTGCGTCAAGATGTACCGACTAGATGGAATTCTACATATTTGATGCTTGATAGTGCTATACCTTACCGTCGAGCATTTTCTGATTTTAAGGTACTTGATAGTCAGTTTAAATGTTGTCCTTCTGAAGAGGATTGGGTTAAAGTTGAAAGGATTGCTAAGTTTTTGAGGCCTTTCTATGATGTCACTACTTTTTTTTCAGGGAGTCAATATCCTACTGCCAATGTGTATTTCCATAAAGTTTGGAAAATTCATATGATGATAAGAGAAGCGATAGATAGTGAGGATCTTAATATCAAGGAAATGGCTATAGAAATGGAGAAAAAGTTCAAAAAATATTGGCGGGAAGAGTACAGTCCGATTGCTACAATGGCAGTAGTCCTTGATCCTCGGTATAAGTTAAGTCTCGTGGATTTTTGCTTCTCTAAACTTGATCTATCTACTTCCAATGAAAAGGTAAAGGCTGAAGATAATATGCAAAAATTATTTAAGGAGTACTTGAAACCTTCAATTTCGATGTTGATACGGTAAGAAGTAGTAGTGGTGGATGTGATGTTGAAATGGCGGATGAAATGGAGGAGTATGATAATTTTGTAAGTCCATCTCAACCTAGTTCAAAAAAGACACAACTAAGTTTGTACTTGGAAATTTGCTGCTATGCCTTCCAGCTAGCTGATGTTTTTCTCAATTTTCTTGACAGCGAAAGAAGAATGATGCTTCCACTGCCTGTCAAGTTTGAATGTTACTGTGATGTAGTAGTTTCTATTTGATCTGAGAGTATTTTTTATCCGGACCTGCTGAGTTTTCTGTGTCATTGCACTGTGACACTCCTGGGAAGGAACTTTATACCGACTCTGGCCTGGACATTATTGGATACGCGAATGGAGAAGATATATTAATGAGAAAATTTGTTTATTCTCCTTTTAGTATGCAATACTATAGTCTGGTATAGATCCAGGCATGCAAATAATGTTTCTTTGTTTTTATCAAGTCTAGTAGTAGTATCAGTTTTTGGTATTTGAATTCAGTCCTGTGGTATTTTGTGTCATGAAATAAACTCTCGGCTGAGTCAATGAAGCTCGTAGCTTTATAAAGTTTGGTATTAATATTCAGTTGTCTGGTGTGTGTAATAAAACTTTTCGGAGACTAATAAAGAATATTGTATTCTATGTTTTGATGTGTCCTTGAACATTCAGATGCAATATTGGTTACCTTTCACCTTGAACAATCTTCGCAGTATCTCGAATTGAAAATGTACTCAACTCTGCCCAAAGTGATAACATTGAAAATGCAAATAAAGGTTGGGTTGTATGAGTTTATTGATGGAGTTGATTAATTTTGAAAAAAAAAGAATTTGAAACAAATTAATTTTAGTAGAAAGGAATCAGTTTAAAAAAAAATTGGGTCAAAAATTGGGCGGGTCATAACCCAGCCCATTTTTAGCCCATTTCAGCCCAACCCATTTCAGCCCAAGTAACTTTTGGGTCAATGTTAGCCCAACCCATTTTTACCTCAGCCCATTTTGATTGGGCTGATTTCAGCCCAACCCGCCCTTTTGACACCCCTACTTAATTCAATAGGATGACATTAATTAACGGTGCATGTCTGTTATACTTTGGCTGCAAAGAGAGTTTTTGTTTGTCGAAGAGAACGAGCCATTGTCTTTTATTGGTTAATATCTATCTATTGCTATTTCCGTTTGCCAACCATGGTACGCACAAAGGTTGGAATCGAATGAATAGACGATAAAGCTAAAAGGCATACCCCTTCTACAAAACGTCGACTAGGTCTTTTTAGTTTGCGCAAGCCATGGAATTGGTCAATAGATGCGACGCTCAAGCAGCTGCAACGTTTTCTTTGGGCGGACGGCAACGTCTTCGTCTTTGGTCATCCTTCTGTTGACGATGTTGTGACCCGCTACATTGCCGCCACGTCTGCTCCAGATGTGGTTCATAGAGAGATAGAGAAGAAAGGAAAAGATGCAGTGATTGAGACAAATGAAGACGAAGAGCCACGATCGTTCATCTTAAAGACATGGATATGGAGGTGATGAAGAAGAAAGTAGTTGATACAATAAATGGGATAATTTCAAGCTCAAAGGATGAAGATCTTGAATTGCCATATACAGGTTGTATATCTTTCCTTTTATATTTGTTTTTTTGTATTTCCAAAATATTCCTAGAAAGTTTCAAATTAACAAAAAAATTCAGGTGTTCTCTTAGACCGCGCGAACATATTCACTAGTTCATAAATACATCTGAGAACGACATTTTGCAACACAAAAAACCAATATTTGGGAAAAAGTGCCCTCCCATATAGATTGGTTGGGTCTCTATCTGGTTATGCTAAGTGTAGACATCCTATCAGAATTTCTTGCACTCAGAAAGTTTGAAACCATAATTTATCCATCTAGAAAAGAAAAAATCACTTTAGCTTGATGAACACCCTCCAACCCCACCCCCCCCCCCCCCCCCAAAAAAAAAAAAAAAAAAAACCCCGGCCTCCACCTAGAAGAGAAAAAGATGAATATTGTGTATATAGTTGTTATAATGTCCTGCTCTCGTATTTTCACAGAAGAAATACACCCACTGGCATCTCATTTTGAATTTCATTAGGTGGAAGATCAGGAGAAGTGGAGGATGTCCTTTGTCATGCCCTCAAAGTATGGTTCGGACTTGCCGCTACCAATGGATTCGTCTGTAACTATCAAAGAGGTGCCTAGGAAAACTGTCGCAGTTGTTGCCTTTTCAGGTTTGTGACTTCAGATTTTAGTATGTCTATTACAAGTTCTAGAAGGAAATTTATGTTTTCTTGAAATTCGACATCTAAGTAGTCAGAAAGCTGGGATCTGCCTCATTGGTCTATAGAAGTAGATCATGGTAAAGTTTTCTTAGTGCTTCATTGATAGCTCCACTTGTTATGATATGAGAGAAACTTGCACGTAGTTTTACTTGTGTCTCTTTCTTTTAATGTCCTATAGCCTGCTGTAACAGATAGCAATATTCATTTCAGTTCAAAAGCAAAAATATATCGGAATTATATTTTTCAACTTTAAAATTGTATACGGGTAAAACCGAGGACACGAGTACGCTCGGTTTCCCGTTATCATGGTTATGCTCGGGTGAAGCATGACCACCTCACCGGGATCGAGGAGCTCGAGGTCGGGTCAGTACGAGGCGATAACGGAAGGACGATTGACTGCCATTAACAGAAGACCGAAATATCCGCCCTCACCCGGATATTTCAGCGTCACTCCCGGCGACCCAGCTGTCACCAGATTTACTTGCTTTATTTAGAATTGTACTAGGTCTGAAACTCTTCTACTATATAAAGGGGAGGCCTCCATTCATGAAGGGGGTTGGCAGAAAAGAGTAGAGAAAGAATTCATATCAACAATCATAAGAATATATAACGTCAGTTTCCATCTGTTCTTGAGTTTTACTGCTTGTGTTTCTTGGTAGCTCGTAACGAAAGGACACCGACCTCGGTTCCCTAGCCCGAAGTCATACGTATCCAGCACTTGGTTAGATTTGATTCTTTGTCCATTTCATTATATATCACGATATTTAAATCCTTAATTGAATTTAGCCGCATATCTTTGGCACCTCATATCACTACTAAAAAATCCTGATTTACCTACGGAATTTACCGAGGGACGTCCATCGGTAACCAGGATTTACCGAGGGACGCCATCGGTACTAGGCTTGTGGGTAATTTGACCCTTGGTAAATAATACCGAGGGACACTCTCGGCAAATACCGATGGAGACCCTCACACATCCCTCGGTACTTCCCATCCCTCACATTCATGCAAAATTAAATATACCGAGGGACGACCCTCCGTACTTAAGAAATATATATAATATTGATATATTATTTACTGAGGGACATACATCGGTATATTAATGTTAATTAAATTAAAATTTTAAATACACCGAGGGACAACCCTCGATAAATAAAATATTTAACAATTATATTTTTCATTTTACTGAGGAATGTCCATCGGTAAGCTAAATGAAAAGTACTTTGATATTTGAAAATAATGAGGACGTCCCCGGCAACCCGAAAATCCGATATTTGCAATTACACTTGTTACCGAGGGACTCTATCCGTAAGTCCCTCATTATTTCTAGTATTATTTTGGCAAGCAATGCCTATTTTTTCTACGACTGCTATATTCTTATTCAATAGAAATAAACACAACCAATAATAGCCATCAAAACAATAATAAAAATACTCCAAAATAATTCATACATTAAAATTAAGCCAACAAACATCGTACGAATCTAACCAACTTCGACGTTATGCAAAATATATCACAAGCATCCCACTAAACTTCAAACAAGCCAAAGTAACATAAGTTGGAACAAAAATAATAATTTTTTTTTTTTTGGTGAACTAAGTTGTTATATTCATATTCAAAAGCATCAAGCGTATGCAAACTTTACAAAGAAAAAGGCTAAAAACTCCGCACACTACAAAAGAAAACTAGTAAGAGCTGGGAGTTTAAAACCACGAGCAAAAGACTCAAGGCTACTAAGCCACCGAGCCGGGGAGCCAATGAAATCTAAAAGGGGGATAATATCATTCACAGGGGATAGATTGCTCCAACTAAAAAGGTTAACTAAACACTTTGATTTTAGAGAACAATTAGGAGTTGAAGTCCCATCAAAGATCTGTTGTTCCTTCTCTGTCCATAAACACCAAAAAACACATACAGGTATCATTTACCAGATCTTGTTGATGGTTTTGTTCACTTTCCATAAGCTCCAACTTTCAACTCGCTCCTTTTAAGCTATATGGGATTGTCCAACCGATTCCAAAAATTGTTGTAAACATGTGCTAGAGATCCGTCGCAACAGTGCAATGCAAAAAAAATATGTCAATCGACTCTTGACTCTTTTTGGCACACATAGCATCTGTTCACCAAATGGACAAACAAAAATAAGAACTGACCTCTAATACTCCATTTCAGTCTCTCCATACTCTCTATTCTCCTGATCCTCATCATCTCCATGCTCCTGATCCTCCTCATCCTCTCCATCATCATGATCAGGGCTCGGGGGTGGAGAACGGGGCAACTTGATGAGGTTACACACTTGGGCCTTGAGTTCTTTGACGTCTGACTCAAGCACTATCCTACGTCGCTCCTCCTTCAATCTTTTATTCTGTTCCTGCTCATATTTCCTAGCAAGTTCCCGAAGCTCGTCTCGCATCTCCTCGAGCTGCTCATTTGACACAGTGGCAGAACTCCCTATACCTTGCAATCCACACTGGATGCGGTGAAAGTTCTTCTCGGAGCAAAGGCCATAGGCTCTTCCCTTATTTACACCACCAACCACGTCTAACCAACAGGAGAGAGCTTGTTCCTCTGATGGCGTGATTGGATTGCCTTGATCATCAGTCGGCTGATTCCTAATGAGATCCTCCATTGCTTGATTATACCGATTCTACATTAAAAGTAAAATTTAGTATATAAACAAACGATATAAAATAAATTCTGAAAAGTGAAAAAAAAAATTAGCAGAGAAGGTTGAAGGTCTTTGCTGGTTTGGAATAAATACCACAAGTCATGATAGGCACAAGGTGTGCATAAATGCAGCATTTGTTCTTCGCCGTGTGCACCAGAGGGGAACACACAGAGGGAAAAAAAAATAAGAGAAGGTTGAATGTGTTTGCTTTGGTTTGGAATAAATATGATCATGAAGTCCGGTTGATTGCACAAAGATCAACACCGTTGTTTATAACCGGGGGAATTCCTCTTTCAAAATTGAGTTGGCTCGATAATGCCAACTCATGATGATGTTTCACAGTTTGGACATGACCTGGTGTACTTTGAAAAATCCTGGGGCAATTCAGATGTACTGATCAAGTACACTAGGAGCTGCTATTTACTGGTGTACTTTGAAAAATCCTGGGGCAATCCTGGCTCAGACCTGGTGTGTTTAGTGATAGTACACCATCATGCTCAACTCTTTAAATCACTGATCCAAGCATGGGAAATGAGATGGTTCAAATATACACATATGAAGGAACATGAAGCAAAGAAAAAGAGCACTATGGATAATTCTATGCAACAGAAAGTGAAAAAGAAGAAGGGGTATAACAAAACACAACTGTGAACTGGATGCAGTTGGGAGAGCACAAAAGTATTGGGAGAAAGGAACGAGTCAACATAACTAAAAGTCCGCCGGAGAGAAGAATATATATATATATTTTTTTTTTAACATGCAATGCCTTAGCTAAAAGTGTGTCCTATGAACAACATATATATAGGGAAGTTTTCCTTAAGGTATAACTCAAAGTTTGCCTTATAAGGCAAAATTTAATAGGCAAACTTTTATATTTTAACCAAGATTCTTTGGGGAATTATCAAAGTTATGCTGACCCGGATACAAAGCAGAAAGTATGCCGGGGGTGTTTGAGCATAGGAATAAACACCACAATAAATTGTTTGGTTCCTAATGTAACCTGGGTTTTAGCCGAAGGGCAAAATTTAAAGATTTCAAATATGAGGGGCAAAATTTAAAGACCAGAGGACAACAAAAGGTTTAACATTGCACAAGAGTATAAAAACATGATATAAATTGTAATGTTTTCATAAAAAAATTAAAATACATACACATATATATACAAATTTAATTTTTAACATAATATATAAAGTCGGTTTGGTTCGGTTTTTTTTCGGTTTTTTAAGACTTGAAAAAAACCAAACCAAATATAGTCGGTTTTTAAATTTAAAAACCAAACCAAATCAAACCAAATAAATGATTTTTTTTTCCGGTCTCGGTTATCGGTTTGGTTCGGGTTTTTCAGTGTCAAGAGATGTGCTGCAGGGCAGCAAGGCAATATATGCTGCAGTTATATGCAGATGTGGTGTCACAGATGCACTGCATCACAAAAACCAACAAAGGCTGCAAGGGCTATTTGCAGCAAGGTGTGCAATACTGCTGGGAGCTGCTATTTACAGCAGTTATAGAAAAAGCAGTGGAATATACTACTTTTTGGAAGTATTTTACAGGAAGAGTTACCACAACACATCTACAGGTTGTAGTTTGTCTATGAACAACACGTATTTCAGATTGATATACACAGATATACCAGTCACAAAAATTTATCCAAGATAATATCACCAAGAGATTATTTATATGAACTTAAGAAGGATTAACATGAAGAGAAAACCAAATAGAAGTTGAGTCTTACCAGGAACCATAAAAACAATATTACTAGTCAAATATATTCCAAATAAGTTTAGAGCTTACATAGGTATCCTCTGCCCGTGGCTCAACCCAAACTTCTTTTCCATCTTCGATTTTCATATGGGTCTTCTTCCATAGCTCATGTCGAGTGGGTGGTCTACCAAGAGAAACTTTCTGCAAATGAAATAAACCAAGTTAACGTTGTTTATGTCATTATTTGTATTTGCTGCCATCTAAATGCTTAAACAATTACCAATTTCCTCCGAGCAGTCCCCATGGACACTGAACCACAAGTGTGCAATGAGCCACCCTTCTTAGACTTTCGAGCCGCCTTTGTCCGGGCGCTCTTCTTTTGAAACTCCGGCGTAGCCCGCATTTATTAAGATCCTCCCGAATCCGTCCCAAGCCGCCGGGCTTTTGACCCTTATTTCGAGCTTCGTAAAAAATATTTGACAATCGAGAACTCGCCTTCTTTGTAAAATTGCTTCTAATAACATTATCCTCGACAGGGTTCCATGTACACTTTTTCTGGAAAAAAAATGTAAAAGACATCAGAGGAATAGACGTCCCGAAGTGCCTACACCAAGAAGACATCTTCCAAGGAATTTGAAGTGCCAAAATCAATATCAGAATAACTTCTTGTCATTCTATATTTAAGGTATCTTGAAGAAGCTAACAACTATTCTTATTATGCCCTTCTTTGTCATCTGATCCATACAAGTCCCACTGGCCGCCGGTGTTGCCCAAGGAGTACAAGTTCCAAAAAGAAAAGCACACTGATAATTTAAAGCCTCTATATCAAAAGGCCAATATTTATGATTTATTTGATAGGAAAATAAATTAACATGTAGTAATGGTCTACATAGCTAGTTAGCAGCACAAAAACAACCAACATATAAGAACTGTAGGCACTAACATATAAGATTTGTAGGCATATTTTTTCATTTAAGAGGACAGACATTAGACAATAGACATAAAAGTGAAAACAAATAGAAAGGAGGATTAATAAACTTCAAGAAAAGAAGATAACTAGGCCTAGAACAAGAAGTTAACCAGAAAATAGTAAAAAGAAGATAGCTAGAACAAAAAGATGGAAATAGTAATTAGTAAAAGAAGAAAGGTATTGAGACATGGAGAAAGAGATAACAGAGAGTTCCCACTATAGTACTTTAAGATATTTTAGAATTAGAGGAGAAGACGCATTTAATCCATTTTGTGATCCAAAGTATACATACCATAAACTCATTAAGGATTGCTTGTTGCGTATGACATGGAACTTCACCCCACGTCGCGAAGGCACCGCTATAAACTTTCTGGATTGCTGTTGAGATTGCATTTGCAGCTGGCCTAGAAGGATAAAACCTACAAGACAACAATTTTAAAACATTTAAAATTGTTAATTCAAGAATTAGAAAATAATAGAGGAATTAGAATGCAATAAAAGAATAAACATACCCTTCTCCATCAGCGATGATGCACACCCTCCGTAGATGATCTAACTTTCCAGGTGATGGAAAATCTGGACCATCAACTGAAGACGGCGTCGAAGGTTGGCTAAGAGAGGGCTCAGAATTGCTCGATCCAATATTTATCCTAGAAAGGCGTGGACCGGCTGATCGAGTGGCCTCTGACGAAGGAGTCTCTGGAGATGGACGTCGTTCCATGGCAGCGAGGTAAGCTGAATGCATGCCAGGTGGAGGTACATAAGAGGGAGGCATCGAGGAACATCCCGGGGGAGGCATATTGTAGAAAGGGGCAGTAGTTGAAATTCCGGAATAGCCCTGTGTTGGCATTGAGCTATAGACCGGGGGAGGCATAGAGCTATAGCCGGGGGGAGGCATCGAGCTATATCCCTGGGGAGGCATAGTACCATAAAAAGAATGTGAAAATGATGACGGCCCCTGTGAAGGAGGATGCAATGGTGGAATGGAAGAAAGAGATGGACTCAATGTAGACATGGTTGATTCCCCTTTACTCTTTGATGACGGGCCATGTGAAGGCGGATGCAATGGTGGAATTGTAGAATGAGATGGACTTGATGTAAACACGGTTGATTTCCCTCGACTTTTAGTAGTACTCTTCCCACCCTTACTCTTAGTGGTACTCTTCCCACGCGAACTATTAATCTGATGTCGCTCATTTTTATCACCTGATGCCATCTGCAAATTTCAAATTGAGATTGTTAGAACATAAATTAGCTAATTACTACATAATGAGATTGTTAAAGCTAAAATATTGAGGATTAAGTTTGTTTTTATTGGAGTGGACATTTCATCACCTTGAACAAAATTCCTAACAGACCTCACAGAAATAGCAACTATGGCAGATTGGCAACAATTGACACAATACTAAACCTAAGTGAGGAGCAAGCATGACTGATATAATGAGGTGACACAGTTTTAGTGATATACAGTTCCCCATAGTCTACAAATAAAATGCTTAATCACATAAAAGGCAGGGAACAACCGGAAAAGGGATTAAAGGAATCGTTCAATCAACAACAAAACAAAAAACACAAAGATTTTAGGAATTAGAAAACAAATGCCTAAGCAGAGAAACGAGGATGAATGGAATCTCAAAGAACAAAACCAGTTCATTATGAAAAAACAAACCAATTCAATCATAGATTTCAAAAGAAAAATAAATAGAATTATGTTATATACAAAAGAATATGTGCTCCAAAAGGATTTTGTGGAAAGATCAGAGATTCATCGGAAAGGTGATAGGTGTTCATAGACACAGGATGCTGTAGAACACTAGAGGTATGAAGGCATTATCGAATTGGGTCAGATAGGCCTCCAACCACAGACCAAGAATTGTCACAACACAAGAAGTGACGACCAATTCTTCATCAATGTAAAGACCAAAATCAATCAGAAAACATTGTCAAACGCTGTCTTAACTCTATTTCTTTTTGGCCCCAGTTTCATGTTGTTCAAATGTTTGATTGATTCGAGGATTTGGTTCCAAACTAATCAGGATCGCTAGCTGGCGAAATAAAACAAAAGGGATTTCAAGAGATACTGCATCAGTTAAAATAATAGTCAAAGTATGCAATTTGTATGGAAGTAAAAGCATATGATTTCATTCCACATGTTCACATGTGTAGTACTGGCTAATGGGTCCATTTTTAAATATTGTGGATCTAGGATGATAAGACTTTTGCGCATGTGGGCGGGCTGGGAAGCAGGAAGTGGAAATGTGTGTTCGTTTCTGGTGTCAGAGAGAGAGAGAGAGAGAGACCTGATCCGAGATGTATCCAGTTGTTGCTAGAAGTGGAAGTAGAAATGACCATGCGGCCAGGACAGAAGTTATGATGCCAGCAGTAGTGCCTTCAATTGTTTTCTGACTTTCGCTACCAAATAGAACTCACACATTAAGAGAATGAGAGAGAAAAGAACCAAACACCAAAGATTTCGACGACGAAAAAAGAGGATGAGGACATACCGCTGGTTTTGCTCTAGCGAAGTACACTATACTTATGGCCAAGCAATGATGCCTGTAAACAAATTAAAATTAGAACTTCTGAAAATTGGAACTAAAATGAACCAGAAGCAGCAAGTTCAGTCACTGCCAAGAAAACCACCAGCATTCCAGTCTGGTATATAACAGTTCCTTTCCCCTCTCCCCGAGAAAAGAGCATGTTTAGCACACTCCCTTTCCCTCTCCCTAAGCAAAGAACATGTTTAGCTAGACCAAGTAAAATCCGTAACTTTTACACAAGTCTAGTCATTAGAGAAAGTTGAACTTCAATTGGTCTTAAAGAAGGCTAATCAAAGAAGTAAGCAATTTAGGTTGCGGGCCCATAGGAGTAACAACGTCCCTCTACCGTGAGACAAAGGAGTTTTATAATTTATCCAAGAAAAGGGAAGTTTGGGACCCCTCTCCGTAAAAAATAAAGAGAAATACTTGATGTAAGTCATCATCAAGTATAAATTTTAGGAATTCACTCTACAACTAAACTTAAAGCTAAATTAAAGTATAAATTAAAGCCGCCTTTCCATTCTCGTACCTTTAAGCTATATCGCATATCGGTGCCACCGGAAAAACATCCATTTTATCATAAGCACAAACAAAAACAAGAACCTGAACCCAAACCTGCAAACGAAAAACAAGCTTTCATCCATGTCCAAAGAACATTTAGGGTTGAGAGTTTAGGGCTCGGGACTAAGAAGAAGAATATTGAACAGGTAATTCTTCCTCCTCGCTTATTTCTTCCTCCTCGCTTATTTCATTTTCAACAGGTAATTCTTCCTCTTCACTTGTGTCGCTACTGTTTGCTGAATCTTCCTCATAAGAAGAGTACTCATCGTCAACAGATAGTTCTTCCTCTTCATTTGCCATGGAAGTTCCTTCCCCGAGATCAATTTCTTCATATATGTTGTCAGGATGCTCCAATTCATTTCTAATTCTCTCGTCATTTGTTTCTTGAACACTCGATATGTCATTTTGGTATGCAACATTCAAAGTATTCTCGACTTCCACACGACCCACGGCTTTGTTTTAATAACAACCCACCAATCCGATTTATCCCTACGCAATGGATAAGGAGCATAATACACTTGCTTGACATTTTGTGCAATGACAAAAGGATCATAGCTTCCATACTTTGCTTGTATGCTTAACTTCAACAATTTTGTAATGTGGATCTATCCTTGTACCAGCTTTTTGGTGTTGGGTCAAACCACTTACAACGAAAAAGTATCAACTTTTTGTATGGCCAACAAACAGATACTCTAGTTCTAAAATCTCTTGGAGCACACCATAATAATCAATATCTCCATCCCGATTGTTAGTGTCCCCTTTAACCCGGACTCCGCTATTATTGCTTTTATAATGCTTGGAGCTTTCTTGATGCGGAATTTGTAACCATTGACATTGTATTTTTTCATTGTCTTGACATAAGGGTCTGGTCCCCAAGCTATATCTTTCAGAAATTGGTCAGCTATGCCATTATTTGGATCATGGACCTAGTGGTTTAAAAAAAAAAAAAGTTAGCAAATATTTATAGTTTATAAAAAATGAAATATAGTTGAATTTTATAACTTAACACTTACATAACATTTGAACCACTCGCTAAACTCGGAATAAACAGGAGCATAGCCATACCTACCTACGAACAAACTGTCCGACACATTTAACGCTTGTCAGTGACATATTAGTATGGATTATTTTGAAAAACTCAATAATATAATTTGAAACCTACTTATAATATGGTTGAACTTCCGGGCAATTCAACAATACATGTGTTGTGGCTGATTTTTTCTCCATATCAGTTAGGAGTCTTCTTTTAATAGTTTTAGAACCCCGACCTGGTCGATTGAATATGGATTTTGGCGGGGCCAAAGGATCATTCTCACCTTCATCGTTTCGAGTTGGCCTATTTCTCAAACACGGAACGTGTTTCTCAAAATAATAAGAACAGAAGTGAGAGGTTTCTGCAGCGAGATAGGCCTCACATATAGATCCCTCAATCCTATTCTTCTGCTTCACAAACCGTTTACATTTGCCAATTTTCCTGTATAACTTCAAATTAGATAGGAACTACAAGAATTATTCAATATTCAAAAATTAAATAATAATTTATAATAGTTACCTCTCCCAAGGGTACATCCATCTATATTGAACTGGGCCTCCAAGTAGTGCCTCTTGTACAAGGTGGACCGGAAGATGTTCCATCACATCAAAGAAACCACATGGAAGAAATTTCTCCAGCTTACATGAGGTTACACGAATGTTCTGATTCATCAAAAGTAGAGTATCTTCCCTCAATGTGTTGGAACATAACTCTTTGAAAAACAAACTAATCTCTGTGATTGGTTTCCATATTCTTTCGGGTAAGCCACGAAATGCAATAGGAACTAAAGTTTCCATGAAAACATGGCAATCATGACTTTTCATACCCACCAACTTTCCTTCTAGCACATCTGCACGCTTACCCAAGTTGGACGCATACCCCTCGGGCATCCTCAAACTCTTTATCCACTCACAAATCTTTCGTTTATCCTCCAAAGTGAATGTATAAATCGGCCTTTGGCTTAACGATCCTATTTTTGTTTTTTGATTGTTGTAGGTGCAATTACGTCGCCTACAATATTCCATTAAGTCCTTCCTGGCCTTTATGTTATCTTTTGTCTTGTCCCTAACATCCATCACTGTATTAAACATTATCAAAATAATTCTTTTCAATATGCATGACATCAAGATTATGTCGGAGAAGATTATGCTTCCAATAAGGTAACTCCCGAAATATACTCGTTTCGTCCAATTATGCTCAACCCCATATCCATTTAATCTAGAAGGTGGAGTTTCTGTCACCTTAGGCAAGTCCCTAACCCTCTCCCAAATTTGCTCCCCTGACAATGTTGGCGGTGGTAAGTCATGTTCAGTTTTATTTTTCCTGAATGCATTTCTCATACTCCTAAACTCATGATCCATTGGTAAGAACTGACGGTGACAATCAAACCATGAATTCTTGCCCCCGTGTTTTAAAGTGAATGATTTAGTGTTTTCCATACAACAAGGACAAGCTAATTTGCCGGCGAAATATCCACCCCGACAACATTCCATAGGCGGGAAATCATTAATAGTCCACATAAGAGCAAAGACGCATGTTGAAGTTTTGTTTGGTTGATATGTCGTATGTTAAGACACCTTCGTGCCACAAAGTCTGTAACTCGTGAATCAAAGGCTGCAAATATACATCAATCAAACTTTTTGGATTACGTGGACCCGGGACAATGCAAGTTAGGAACAAATATGGACTTGTCATACACATCTCAGGCGGAAGATTATACGGTGTGACAAAGATCATATAACATGAATATGGTGCGGGCGAGACAGAAAATGGTGTGAATCCATCAAAGACACAAACCCAATCGAATATTCCTTGGTTCATTAGCAAAATTCTGAAACGTTCTATCGAAATGCTTCCATGCTTCTCCATCTGATGGATGACACAAAACACCGGGTGGCCTTCTATTTTCATAGTGCCATCTCATATGAGGAGCGGAACTCAGTGATGCATACAACCTCTTTAACCTTGGTATAAGAGGTAAATAATGCATCGCCTTAACTGCAACCCTCTTACCGTGTTTGTTTAAAACGAGATATTCCACAAACTTTGCAATTCTCTAAATCTGCATCATCCTTATAATACAACATGCAACCTTTTTCACAACAATCAATTTTCATAGACGAGAGACCTAATTTGGAAACCAATTTTTTTGCTTTATAGTAATCATCGGGTATGTCTAAGTTTGGATTAAGTTCTTTCATAAGCTCAATCATAGCGTTCATGCCCGCTATAGAAATATTCGCATCCGATTTAATACTTAGCAAGCCTAACGGCAACGATAATGCGAGTGCGACATGCCTTCGCAAAATGGACGACTAGCAGACTCTAATTGTGCATAAAAACATTGTGCCTCTTCATTGGGAGGTTGATCAACAGGTTGTTGGTTGTTACCCTCATTGTACATCCCAAGAGCATCAATAACCATTTCATGCAATCTAGGATCTTGACTACTTTCACCAACAACAGAATTATGATTGCCAATATTACTGGCACTACCCTCAATTTCTCCATGACTAGTCCAAACATAATAGTCGTCCATAAAACCCTTACTACAAAGATCAGCCCTAACATCCTCGGGTTTTAACCACTTTATACAATTGCAATACCGCACAAGGACACCTAATTGTCCCATTCTTTTGACAAAATAAATTTGCCTGATTAATAAACCCCTCAACGCCTTGCTTAAATTCATCCCTCAACCCCCGTCGATTAGGTAACACCCTATCATACATCCATCTACGATGTTCATTGTCCATCTACATGTACAAATAACAATCCACATGAATAGTTTAAGATGCACAGAGTAATTCTACATCTAGTACACAGCTTTAGTGATCTAGTAAATAAACCAAATTCGATGTACAATTTCATGCATAGTTAATATTTAAAAGATTACACGATGAAGAGTTGACATACTGTTTTCAAAATAGATGATCCTTCCGTTTCAAAATAAATAGTGTTTTAGGCTTTTCATTTTGTTTAAAAATAAGTTGTTCTTTAGAATTTCAAAGAGGAAATTGATCTTATTCTTTCAAATTAAAAACAAGGGGCTTGGGGGAAGATCTCATAGAAAAGCTTCTAAATACCACATTACACAAACAACAACTGTGCTTCAATCAAAACTAGTCCGATAAATAATATGAATCCTTGCTATCCTTTTCCCTCTATTTGGACCTTCTAGAAAGAAAACTAAACCCTATGGCAATTTAAAGCTGAGCAAAAAAAAAAAAAAAAAAAAAAAGATCCAGCAAACCGGAAAATACTCTCACAAAAAAAACCCAAATCAGAATTCATTTAGCATAATCCTAAAATGTTTAAAAATTATATCTTTGCACATAAAAAAGAGGAAATTTAAGCAACGGAGATGCAATCAAGATTCTTCCTATTAAAATCTAGAAAGATGACAAATTTTGAGCTAAGAATACTTCAAATTCCTTCAAAATAATTGCAGTTATTAATGACTTCAAATAATAAACCTTACCTCTTCAAGAATATAGAAAAAACCCTAACTTTGTCTCCACTTTGAAATTGCAAAGTCAATTTTTTTGCTTTGTGTTCACTGTTGCTTCCAATTCCACAAATTGGGTATCTTCTGCCCTGTGCTCTCAAACTAATTCATGTCTCTTAGCTTTCCTCTGTTGGTGATTGAAGTGGCGCCGTTGAGAAGAGAGCAGCACATAAGATAAGAATTTTGCCTGTGATTCTTATTCTTATTCTCTGTTCGTAGTCCTTATTCTCTGTCCTCCGAATGAATGACCATTCCATTTGGCTAGATTAAAGTGCTCCATTTTTCTTTTGGCTAAAATAAATGGCGCCTAAGTTTCCCGGTTGTTTTTTTTCCCCAACTTTTTTCAGCTCTACTTATGTTCTAGCGCCTAAGTTTCTTTTATTCTAGCCTTAGTTTTTTAATTTTTTTTTTAACACAAATGGGGATGGATAATGGGATGTATATACTCTCTCCGTTTCAATTTATGTGAACCCATTTGACTTTGTATGAAATTTTAAAAACTAGAGAAAGCTTTTAAACTTGTGATGTTAAATGAGTCACATATATTTTGTGTGGCTATAAATCATTGCATAAAGGTAAATTGTTTCCAATTATACAAAGAGATCATTCTTTTTGGCACGGACTAATAAAAAAATAAGTTCACATAAATTGAAACGGAGGGGGTATTAAACTATTTATAATCTTTGAGATAATAAGTAAATAAAAATATTAAATTTAGATAATAACCATCAAATTTTGTAGAAAACTTGCAAAACAATTTACTTTAAAAAAAATTGATAACTCAAATTAGCCTATTTTAGATCGAATCACCGGTTGAATAAAATTTTAACTTAACAAAAGATATATTATATATTTGTGAAGACAAAATTGAGATTGTTTTAATAAAAGATGAATTTATTATAAAAGAGTGAAAATAAAATTTTGTTTGGGAATGCCAAACCAAATTATCTCCAAACAAATCTAAACGCATCTCTTAATATTTAAGATATGCATTAAGAATTACATGTCTGAATCTAAATACACATATGAATACTAAGATATTGTGTTAAGGTCTGAATACTACATTATTAAGAGTTAAGACGGTTTGCTTTACAATATCTGAATGTGTAAAATATGTCTTTATTTTAAAAAAATTAGTATGAAATTTAATACAATACAAAATGAATTCAATATGTTATCAATAAAATATTTTTTAAAATATTATATGAAGGCTGGTGTGGTGGCAATACTAGAGGTGGTCTTGTAGGTGTCAACTGAAGATGGTGTCGGCTAATGCTGGTATTGTAGGTAGTAGCTAGTGGTAATGAATGCTGGTAGTAGTTGGTGGTGGTGATTGATAGTGATAGCTAATAATGTTGGTAAATGACGACGGTGATTGACGATACATAGTGGTGAAGGATGACGGTGATAGACGATATATAGTGGTGATTGTGGTGATTGCGGGTAGTCATGAACGATGGTGTGTTGTAAAAATGGTGGTTGGTGGTGATGATTGTAAATAGTGACTAGTGGCATTGTACGTTGATTATAGTAATTGATAATGGCGGTGGTTGTGAGTAGTGACGATTAATAATGGTAGGCGGTGACAATAATTGATAATGATGGGAGATGTCGTAATGGTAGCGATAATTAAATGGAGGAAACGATGAGTATAGCTGCCATCTTTGTAGAATTTTTTTAATCGACATTTTAATGATATAAAGACTTTGTTACAGATCTTTAATAATCATTCGGACTCATTAAATAGTTGTAACATAATAGATTAATATCACAAATACAATTTCACGTACTGTAATTATTGACGTATACGCTAATCAATCAATAATATTTCTTAAAGATACCACTCATGCACTATACATATACTACTTAGTGTAATTATCGATTTATAAGTTAATCAATCAGTATTACTTAAGAATACCACTAATATACTTCTACTTACTAGAATTATTATATAATAGACTTATCAATCACTAACATTACTAAACAATACTTCTAATACAACGCACTTTAACCATTGTCAATTTATAAGCTAAACAATCATTAACTTTTATTAAGGATGCCAATAAGAACACTTCTATTTATACTATCACTTTTTAAACTTATCACTTATAACATTCTTTAGAGTGCTATCACTATACACTTTTACTCGGTACAATAAATAAGTGGTACTACTTAATTTTCTTATGATAAGTCTAGAAATGTAATATAACTGAAAAAAGAAAAAGAAAAAAAACTTTAAACAATTACCGAGGGACTTACCAATTGACACCATCGCTATTTTTTATTTAAAAAATATAAAATAATTATTTATTAAATACTCAATTTTACATATTTAATTTACCAAGAGACGTCCCTCGGTAATTTCAAAAAGAAAACTCAAAATAATTATATCTACTCTATTGAGAGACTCCCTCGGTATATTTTATTTAATTTTCATTTATTTTTTATTAACATACTGATGGTGTCCCTCGGTACAGGAAAAAAGAAATTCAAAATATTTATATTTATATTACCGAGGGTCTCTCTCGGAAATTTTAATTTGTTTTTTATTATGTACCGATAGAGTCCCTCGGTATAGTCAATTAAATGTTGACTTTAAAAAAGTCAAATAATTTACCGAGGGATGTCCCTCGGATCTTTAAAAAATAATTAAAAATTAAAATATTTGACTTTTCCGAGGGACGCCGTGGCAAAGTACCTCGGAATAGTGACATTTAATTTGTCCCTCGGTAACCCGCGTAGGTAAATAGCTTGTTTTTAGTAGTGTATAAATTTAACTGTTCTACATTTTAAGGTTAAACAAAAATCCTAACTTAACTAGCCTTCTCTCATTCGGTTTCGAGGAAGGTTTTGTGACTGATGAAGAAGTAAAAGCCCGAGAATCAAGACTTCGCACAGCACTAAAGGGAGATGCAGAGTTTTGGGTAAAAGATGGTGCCTTGATAGAAGTTGCACAGGTATATTTGCAGTCACAAATTTCAATAATACTTCTAATATCTCCTGGAGAACAGATTTTGGCCTAGTGTAACCAAAGTAACCTACAAGTTGTGTATTTGTTATATTTCTGCTTGCAGTACAATCCACCATTTACTCTTCCGTTCACACGTCGAAATGAAATTAGCCTGGAAGTTGAAAAGAAACAGGAATAGCTAGTCAGTGTGCAGTATATTGCAGATAAATGCGTGCACTGATGTAGAGAAACCAGTGAAGCAAAACTTCACCACTATACGTTAAAGTCATAATATGGTGTGTAAATATTGTATCAATATACTCCTTGTATATATACATCTCAGGCGATTGCGCTTGACCTTTTCGTCATAAGCTTATGTGCATGCACAAAAATGTACAGGTCCCTCATTGCTTCTACTCTGAAAATAATAAGACTCTTTAGTCTTTTAATTTGTATTCTTCTCGATCCTCCATTTGAATCTGTATATTATTAGGCATATCTTGGGTAATAATCTAATATATATTATTCATTTGCTGAGCTGCTCTATGTTTGAATTTTGGATAATATGGTTGTTTTGAGATACTGCTGAAATCTATCTTGCTTGGATTCTTCAAAAATACTGCCACGTTGTGTGTCGGATCCTCCAAAAGCTACACATTTTTTTAAAGATCCGACACGGGTGTGGCAACATTTTTGTAGGGACCGAGCAACATAGGTTGAAATGTGAATTGCTGTAGTTTAATGTTTTGTGCACCCTCGGATATGGATTATTCTGTGTACGCCCCGCTACTCCGTCATAAACTTTCTTATTGAGCTTGAAGATTCCTTTCCTTTTAGCTCCTACGTTGCATGCTACATCATGACGATGAAACAACAATTAGGCATCAGTCTCAATCAAGTTAGTATTGGCTTATGAATTCTCAATATTCATTTGAAAAAAAATGTGGACCTATTCATTCCAATACTATGTCCATATATTGCGATAATTCATCATAGATTGATTAGTTTTAGGTTGGTCATTAACCTACTGCAATCCTCCTCCTTTATTATGGTTTGAGACCGACAATGTGAGCAAACAAACGTAGAGTTTACAGTAATCTAACTTCCTTTCCAGTATCATATTTCTCATGGTTATTCTATCTTTACTCGAGACTCCTTGCATTGGCTGTCGATTTCGTCTCACTTCTGACATCCAATTTTTTCTTTAGAAAATGCAATTTATTATTAGTGGGCACGTATCATATGAAAGTGAAATCATGTTTTTATTGTTGTAAGCTTGAATAATATGCACAAGGGAGTGAATATTTTATAAAACTAATTTGTCCTAATAGACGTCGTGAAACCATCATTAGGAGCTCTCCATCATGATACAAGGTGTTACATAAGGTGCCGTGAAAGAGCTGCTCTAGTAACAGTTAATCCATTAACTTATGTCCATATTTACCAATTAATATTAGGTACCTAACAATAAGCTATGTGGTCTAGGCGTCTAGTTAACAGAAACAGAGCAGGAAAAATGCATGCTATTAGTTACCTAACTATAGGCTGAGTCATCTAGTTAACAGGAAATGGGAAAATTCCACTGAAGAATTTATTTTGAAAACTCCTTTTTTTTTTTTATAGCCATGCCTGACTATTCCGTATTGGCGCCGCATCCCAGGAAAACTATCTTATGCCTTTCATAAATTTAAATATATTGATAAAGGCAAAAGTCAGAGATAGCCCCTAAACTTTACCATATTTTTTCTCTGCACCTAAACCGAGGTTGTCCACGTATCTAAACCAGTCAATTTGTACCACATAAATACTTTTTGCTGATGTGGCAAAAAAAGTGAAATGCACTCTCCTTGAGCGCGTGAAGTACTCTTCAACAATAATTTTTTTTTTGGTTGACAGCTTACTCTTTTAAAATATGACTTAAATTAAAAAAAAAAAAAAAAAAACTAAAAACTTTACAGCCCAGCCCGTCAGTCATCTCCCCTCACCCCTCTTCGTCTTCTCCATCACTGCTTCTCTTCTTCAATTTTTTTGTTGTTCTTTTATTTTTTGTTTCTTTTGATTCTTTCTATAAAAATAATTTGTGAATTAGATGTTTCTTTTGATCACCATTTTCTTTATTTTTTCTAAATCTGAAAAGCACCATCACCATCACCATCTTGTTCACTGGAAAAAATGGAGACTCACCACTCTTAGCACTCTCTTTTTTATGAAATGTGCATTCTCAACTTTCATTGATTAACTTATATTTAGTAAGAATTTTAAAGATTGAAGAAAAGGGGAATAATTGTTGTGGGGTGGGCGGATGGCTCCCTCGGGGGGGGGGGGACGGCGGTTGGGCGTGGTGGTGGCGGCCGCGGTGGCGGGATGAAGATGAAAATGGTGTGGGGGGGGGGGGGGGGGGGGGAGGAGATGAAAATGGGAGAGGGGTACGGCGACCGGAGTTGAAGGGGGGGGGGGGCGAAAGGTATGAAGATGGGGGGTGGTGGTGGTGCGGCGGCCGGAGATGAAAATAGGGGGGGGGGGGTGTTGTATAATTTATATTTAATTATTATGATGGACCCTGCAGCCACGTGTCATGTTTTCATTTGACAAAGTTGCCACGTCATGGAGAGTGTAATACACTCTCCTAATTTTACTGATTATTGTGAAAAAGGTACCCAATGGGATCAAATTCGGACTGGTTTAGGTACGCAATAGGTACAACCCTCGGTTTAGATACCCCAGTGGAAAATGTGGCAAAGTTTAGAGGGCTATCTATGACTTTTGCCATTGATAAACCATTGAGGAACAAGAAGTCACTCTTACCCATTAACCTATGGCTGCTGCCAACCCACTTAGTTACCTTTTTTCTTTTTCTTCCCTTGTTTTGCCCATAGTCTAAGGGCACCCGTTACATGCGCATGATTTTGCTCCATCCTTAAACATAATAGTAATACATAATTTCCCTTTAAATGTGTCTCAAAAAAAATTTACCCACTTAATCCGAACTGAGGACAGGTTTTTGGGGTTAGCTCACGCTGAGGGGTGTCCCAGTCTTCGTAGCTCATGTATTGCCCAAAACATAAGGGGCATGGTGACTTGACGTCATCCTCTCCAAGCTTATACATCGGAAGTACTATATGTTTGGGGTTCCAAATCAACAATGACGATTAAACACGACGGTTCCACTCGTTGTGGGACTTAACATCTTATGCCACTCTTTCTCCAGTTCTACTCCCGAGTAGAACTAATATCCCCTCAGGTGATAAGGTGACAAAGAAAATACTCCCTCAGTCTCAATTTATGTGGCACCATTTGATCGGGCATGGAGTTTAAAAAATAAGGGAAGATTTTGTTATGTTTACCAAATTGCCCTTACTTTAGTGCCTACTTTTGTTAACTTTTCTTCACAACAAGTACACATCTTTAAAAGTAAGTGGGACCCGACAAGGGTAAAATAGAGATGGTGTCATTAAAGAGTTGCCTAATAAGAAAAGGTGATATTTATTTTGGGACGGACTAAAAAGGAAATGGTGCCACATAAATTGAGACAGCGGGAGTATTATTCACTCATATATGTTGCGTGTGACAAACGAAAAACACACAAAAATTATTTTCATGTGATCGATCATGCCCTTCAAGAATTCATTTTCGTCTTTTAGATTAACAGTGTTAAGATAATTAAGTAACAAAGCGCTTAAGAGAAATATATTATAATTTCTCACTGCTCAGATGATAGCCTTCATGCAACTCGATAGGTAAAGGAGAAATTAGAGTTGATATACTGAAGAAGATTAACTACCAAATTTGTAAGTTTCACTTGAACTAAGAAAAGTAGTACTCCTGTCCTTCACTATAGCAGAAGTACCTGTTTTCTTGTTACGTATCTCTCAAGATTTTTGCATCTTACCATAGTTGACTGACTATGGTTATGTTACAGTCTTACAATATGAGAAACTAAAATCCGAAGAAGACTAATTAATAAGCTAGTCTAATTCAGGTATGCTATCTAGAGCAGGCTTCCATCCTATACAATCATTAGTGTCAATATCAGTGAAAGAACTACTATTATTAATCTCATCGATAGAGCTTTGTTCTTTCTGAAGAGGATACTGAAACATGCCATCATCAAGTCTTAATCCTCCTTCATTTAAAAGATCTTGCAACTCTTGCTTAGTGATAACAACCTTAATTCTTACAACCTCTGAGCAACCTTTGCTACTTTCCTTAACTACTTCATCAGAAAACCGCACCTTCTTTTTGGCATGTTTTGTCTGTGGCTCTGGTAAAAGAGGTGACACTTCAGGGACCTTCATTGGAGCTTTATATTCAAGGACCTTCTTCTTATCATTTTGAACAATTACTATGCAATTTCCCATTGTAACACTATTTGTGTTGCATTGCTATAAGGAGTTTAGGTATAAGTTTTTTTGAGTAAAAGCTTGTTTAGAGCACACACTAGTGTTCCTTTTATAAGGAAAAAAAGGTGTGAGAAAGCCCCTATATTTTCTCAATATTATAATGCAAATGATTTAACTGTCTGCTCTAATTTTATGTGACATCATTTGACTGGACATAGAATTTAAGAAATAATTTTTTTTTAAACTTGTAATCTAAGACAAGTTATAAACATTTGTCTAACTATAAATCTTCTCATTAAGAGTAAAATGAATAGTTCTTCAATTGAATTATTTTATATTTATGAAAATTATGTCAAATCTTTTTTGAATAAGCTAAAAAGGAATAGGGCGCCCATAAAATGGGGTAGAGGGAATATGTAGTACTGATGATATAAATATTTTTAGTATTACTGTATTTTAACAAGTTGTAACAGATAAACTGTCCTTTCTTTTATTTTTTATGTGACTAATAGTTTTAGTTTTGACGGACAATTACATTTAGTTATCTTTTAGGTAACTCGTCAGTATAATTCTCTCTCTCTTTTTTTATTTTAGATTTTCAAAGTATAGAAATACAGAGTAAGACTCCATACAATAGACCCTTGAGATTCGACCCTTTCCCGAACCCCGCGCATGGGGTGAACTTAGTGCACCACGGGCTGCCCCCGCCCTTTTTTTTTTTTTTTCAAAGTATAAAAATTAAATTATAGTGGAAAACATATTAACACTTTGGACCCCACCTTGTTGATTTTTGTTGTTGTGCAATTGAGGGGTCATGATCTATATTGGTAGTGATGAAGATCATGATTCCTCTGAACTTCTCTGTTCATACCTTTCTGATATACAATCCACTAAGTGAGAGGTGCAGGCCTGCTCATTTTCTTGTTTTGACCAAGTTATAAACATAAACGTGTTACTATATCAATATCAATACTTGTTATAAATGATAAAATGATTATCAGAAAACTAACTAAATTAAAGTAGACTAACACTAACTGGTATATTTGCTAGTACTAGTAGCAGTACACTCTTTTCTCTGTTGTAAAAATTATACTGTAGGTTTTACTTTTGAGATAACTGACTGCTGTTACTGTGGCAAAATTATCACCAGACACTATGTTTACGGTGAAAGATGATGAGTTAAAGATCAAAATAGGACCCCTAAAGCAATTCCAATATTAGTTGGTGATTTATTTTTATTTATTCAAAGTTCGGTGAACAAAATTATATGATACTTGTGTTGATAGAAAATAGCAAATAACTCGTAAAATTAATTAAGGTGCGTTAAGTTAAGTTAGCTCAACACTGCGATTATGAAAAATTAAAAAAAATAAGATCTGTAAAGCAAGATCTAAGTGATTTGAATAAAATGCACCAGAAATAATGGTTCTCTAAGTTTGACTCCTCTTTTAGCGCACTTTGTTTGTTTCTTTTTGGCCTTGTTTGTTTCTTTTTGGCAGCAATATGTCTTTCTGACTCTATTTTCTAAACGAGGTCGGTTGGGGCGTCCAAAACTATCATAGCATTTCTAATTTCCTATAATACTTTTCCTTTACAATATTTAGAGTGAAATCTTTCGGAATATGTAATTCATGTTTATTTTTCTTTTTTGTCTTTTTTGTACCTGATATTACGAAAAGCCCACTTTATATATATTTTCAATAGGGAGAAGGAGAAGAATAAGAGGAATACAAATTAACAAATTACAAAGTTAGTGACCAACGGAGGCACAGCTAGGGGCGAAAGTAGTTCATCCAATGAAAATTACCGCAGATATATAAATTTAATTTTTTATGTAGTATATAGTAAATGATAAATTTTTTTAGTGAAAATTCAACTCCACCACCGGTGACCGGTCCAAGGCACAATTATTCAGCAGGACAAGTGTAAGGTCAGATATGGCCTTCTCCTTTTTGGTTCGCACTCAACCGTCATCAATTTATATGTAGCAAATTCGTTCTTTTCCACCCTCGGATCTAGACTATTTGACCAGTCTTCCGGATCTAAAATCCTTGTGCGATTTCACATTTCTTGTCAAAAGTGCCATTTATATTAAGTTAATAATTATTAATTTGAGAGGGCCTATGCTTCAACAATCTAGGGGGCAACATTAGATGAATATGATTATTAAAAGAGAGGTTACGATGATCTTTTTTGAAGTTTGGAGGGGCATGTATGGCCCTCTTGCCCCCTAAGCGATACTCTAAACTAAACCACTAAAGATGAGATTTTAAACTTTAGAAGCTCCAAGATATATATGAACACATATTCATCGTTCAACGTACCCTAACTAAAAATCTCCTTGTACCCGAGAACATTCTCATCAACTAATCCTACGGAAAGAAAGATTGTTAATAGTGTGAAGATGCATGCTTTCATCTTATTTTCCTAAAGAAGAAGGAACTCTTGCTTATGATCATAATTCTATGCCCCAAAAATATAAAAAGTTAAAAACTACATTTTGTTGTTCTCCGATAGATCCAGAATTTAAAACTTATGGATTCATAATCTAATATTTATAGATATTTAGAGCCCGTTTGGATCGGCTTATTTTAGTGTTTTTAGGCAAGAATAACTTTTAAGCACTTTTATAGTATTTGGGTAAGATTTAAAAAAATGCTTTTAAACACTTATTTTTAAGCCAAAATAACAAAATAAGCCATAAATAAGTCCATCCAAACAGGCTCTTATTTGATTTCTTAATACATATAAGAGTCTGGAAAAAATTACTGATTTCGTGTAAACTCATTGGTTGTGTTATAGATCAGCTTCTGAGTGTGTGTGTGTGTGTGTAGGAACAACGTATTAATAAGGCAGACTATTTATTTGAAACTTCAAACATATATTTCCGATAATGTTGTTTCCTGGTTTCGAATGATGCTCATGCTCATATCATAGGACACTATATCTTGCTTTTATCGTCTGTTTACATGCATGATGCTCACACATTTAAAACTGCACTAGTGCATGCTCAATATAATTTCTTAGGATCATGTAATCTCAGCCTCTCATGCCCCCACTCATCAAGAAAAAGAAAAAAGAAACACGTTTTTTTCCACATTGGATATATTACAATAATGTTGTCCAAGTACAGGGAATTAATGTAGAGTTACCTATCAAGTTTCAAGAACACTCCAAATGAAAACGAAATCCATAATATCAGACAAATATTCCCTCATAATCATTTCCAAGCCAAAAGGTCACTATCTTTCACTGCTTTTGCCACCCCATGTTTAAAAAGGAGACCTGTTTTTGAGTTTTTTTCATTTTTCTAATGTGTGTTTAACCCTTTGGAAAATCTAACATATTTTGTGAACTTTTCAACTATTGGGATTTGAAGTGGGGACTATAGTGCATGGTTGGTTAGTAGACACTGACACTTGTCGTCTTTGTGCGGGGCGGCCACCGCCGATTGGACTTGGCTGCTATTTCATCATCATCAAGATCTCAAATTTTGCTGCCAAACTAATTAATTTTCAACTCTTTGATTAGGCTCTTTCCTTTGGTATTAAAGTTTCGTATTACGATTAAGCTCTAACTGAATTTCGTTGAATTTATCCCACACATAATACTGGAGTATTATTTTAACCTTATATTGTGATATTTAGACTCATCTAGTACTTTAACTATATATCTCATTCCTTTAGAAAAATAACGCGTTAGTCGGAGCTATTCACATATTGAAGTTTAACTTACTATTATAAGAAACCAGTGTTAGATTTTGTATACCTTACCACTGTTATATATAGACTATTCACATATTGAAGTTTAACTTGCTATTATAAGAAACCAGTGTTAGATTTTGTATACCTTACCGCTGTTATATATTGCAGTAAGGTATATAAAATGTGGATTATATACCAAGATATATAAAGTACAAAAATGTTACAGTATAATATTTTAAGGGGCAAAATTTATAATGTGTACCAACCGATAAATATAGTGGAAATTTCAGAAATGTACAATTCGGTAACTTACATTGCAAAAATATAGCTCAAAACTTATATTGCAAAAATATAGCCCAAAAACACTTTTATACAATGTTGTACACTTATATATAAAAGACAGGTACATTATGTATGTATGAAAGTGTATAATGTATAAGTATATACACTAAAAGATATAATTATACAATATTATCCACGAAAATACGCACTTATACACATTTATACACAACTATACAATAATGTATAAGTGGGTATAAACATAGATTTGGACTGGTTTTGAATAAGAATTGCACTTTTATACAAGATAGATACACTATGTATATAGGTGTATAAAAATGTATAATAGTGTATAAGAGGTGTGTATATACACTCCTCTTATACACTATTATACAGAAAACTAACTCCAACACGGCCAACACAGGAATAGCAGCAGATCTGAGTGGGTTTTCCTGTTATCACGCCACCAATGACGGAGGAGCGACGACAGAACACCACTAACGAGCTCACGCCGGAGCTCCGGCGAAAAACACCAACCATACCACCTCGCACACCATCACCAGATCTGAGTGGATTTTTCGGTGAGTCGTCTGGCGAGTGGATCATTTTTTGTAAGATTTAAAAAAGTGGGTCAATTTTGATAGTATTGTTACCCTAATTAACATAGGGTGTAATTTTATAATTTTATCATAAATATACGCCTGAATAATTATGAATAATACCCCATAAATGATATAATTACTCGGTAAATAAAATCGGCTCATTCGCGCAAATGTCCCTATTTAGGGTGATCTTTAATTTTTGTCCCCTAAATTAGTGCATGGTCTTTAATTTTTGCCCTTCAAAGATTTTTGGCGCGGCATAATTTAGATTTCACTCACCATGTTTTAGTTTAACTTCGACATATGTATCATAACACCACACAAATTATGCTGGACAAGGCAAAACTTTCAACAACATAATCTGAAAAAATGTATAATTTTAGAATTCGCTCGGCATATTTTACGTTTAACTTTGGCTTATGTATCATAACATCCATACAAATTATGCCGGACAAGGCAAAACTTTCAACACTCAAAATAATCTGAAAAAGGGCATAATTTTAGAATTCACTCCGCAATTTTACGTTTATATTTGGCGTATGTAGCATAACATCCATATAAGTTATGTCGGACAAGGCAAAACTTTCAACACTCAATATAATCTGAAAAATACTACAAGACTTATGCTGCATGACTTAATTCCTATAGATTTGATGCCGAGCGGGACAAAAATTTAGTTTTCAAAGATAAAAAACGTTATAGAAATTATGCCAAGCGAAGCAGATCTGGATATTTTCATTAAATAAATAGTAGGATCAAAGATTAAAGACCAAATATATGAGGGACAAAAATTAAAGACCAAAGTGTTTGAAGGGAAATACTTGCAAAAACTTGAATAAGATCAATGTGGATTAAAGATAGGGCAATTTACACGATTTCCCTTATTCGGGGGTGGTCTTTAATTTTTTCCCTTCGCCTTAAAATCCTTGGTTTTGTGTTCGAACTCTCGCTCGATCAAAAAAATTTAAAAAAAAATCTCAAGGCAGAATTTGGATTCGCAAGTTAGAGTTTGACCTTATAAGGCTGAGTTTTACTTAAGGTAGCAAACTCTAACTTAAGGCAGAGTTTGCATGAAACTCTGCCTGCCTTCAGGCATCTGGCAAACTCTATCTTAAGGTAAAGTTTATAGGCAAATTCTGCCTTGTGATTTTTTTTTAATTTTTGACTGAGCGGGGGTTTGAACCCGAAATCTCAGGATATTTTTGGTCACTTTTTTAAGCGAGGAGCAAAATTTAAAGACCAATAATTTGAGAGGGGGAAATTAAAGACCAGTGCCTTTGAAGCACAATCCGCGCAAAAAAGGGAAAATGACCTAATAATACCTATTTAAGACTTTATATTACAAAACATAAGGATACTTTTCCTTATTTACAAAACATACCAACAAAATTACAAAGCATACCAGATTTGGGCTTAATGGGATACCCACGATTTTAGATTATTTTTTTTTTTAAGGAAGAAAATCTGATTTTAAATGTGTACTTAATTCTAGGATAGTTACCATTCAACTTATTCTTCTTCTTTTTAAAAATATTTCTCTCTCTCTCTCTCTCCCCCTCTATGATAGACACCATTTTCATACCTAAAGTCCATCTTCTCTCCCAGTATAACTTTTCAAACCAATATTACTAAGTATTTTTGATTACTAACTTGTGTATTAATTGTATATAAAAATTGATTTGTACCGTTTTGAGATATCTATGATCATTGTGTGTTTTGAAAATCTGTATAAATTATATAAATTGTAGTTTTAGAAAATGTTGAAAACTAATATATCTATGAAATGTGTATGGAGTTTGCTATTGTCATTTTTTAGATATATGCGGCACAATGTCTATGAAATGCGAACAAATTCGATATCAATTAGTCTTAAAAGTATTTTGAACTGATATGTGGATGGAATTTGGTTTGTATCAATCAGAAAACTTATTATATATATATACTTTTTCATAATCTATACATACTTTGATCAGATTTTATACAATTTATATGTACTTTATCATACAACTTTTATACATATTTCATATGTAGAAATTATAACGAATTTATACATTTATACATATTGCATACAAAAATTAATAGATATTTATTTTCTGGTGTATTAACTTTGTATGGAATCTGGTTTGTATCAATTACTAGTTTATTATACATATTTTTCAAAATTTATACATACTTTGATTAGATTTTATTCAATTTATATGTACTTTATAATAATCAAAATACTCATATAATTTTTATACATATTTCATATATAAAAATTATAAGAATCTATACAATTATACGTATTGCATACGAAAATTATACATATATGTTTTTTGGTGTATAAACTTTGTACATAAAAATTACTGATTATAATGGACTTTTTGAGCAAAAGTTGGAGAAAGTTAGGTAACAATATCTCTTAATTTTGAATGGGAAGAGAAAAGTGGATGAAATAAGCAAGCAAACGTTGGAGAAAATCAGGGAACTATACCTCTAAATTTTGAATGGAGAGAGAAAAGTGGATAAAATAAGTAAAACAATTTCCTTACCTTATTTATTGTGTTTTATTTGCGTTTTTTTAATTTACCTAATTTGTATAGATTTTGTAACAAGTCTATTGATATATTTTGTAAACTGAAAAATATCATCACGTTCTGTAAATATACCCCCTTAACATGTACATATATGTTTTTTGCCCCGCAAAAAATGCTAAAAATGCTACTTCATTTGTCTAGTATTTTTGGGCCTCTATGCGGCCCAAATTCATAAATAGAGAGAGTCTTGGGATAGGCCAACGTCTAGCTGCCCTGTCTTTGCCAATTTTGTCATCCCCGCTTACAAGTTACAACTGTGTCTTGACTCTTGATCTAGTGGTTATATTAGGTAGTTACGTTAGTAGAATATAAGATTCAAATCGATGTTAACTCTTACGTATGATCAATGAGGTGAAGTCACGCTAATTAAAACATAAAATAGCCTTCACTTAATTGCTTAAATTAAAATAGCTGGTATATTTATCATATGGAGTATATAATTTATGAGTACATAATATGTGTATAAACATATATAATCAGTGTATAATATAAGTATATATGCTAGAAAAGGTAAACAATAAATCGGACAGCCTATTTGTATATAGATCCCACTTTATCTACTATAACCGTTAAGTCACTAACTTTAGTATTAGGAGGACAAAATTGTTAGATTTTTGGGTTTTCCCTTCCTATGTGGAATTGGATTAATAAAACTCAATCCAATTTGGACCAGGCCAATTTTGCTCAAAATTTCCTCTATATATAGGATCAATTTAGGTCTTATTTTCACAACACAAGAGTGAATTCATAGTAGCCATATAAAGAGAAAAACGTGAGAGAGAAAGAGATTTTTCGTCCGTAAATTTTCTGTACAAAGAAATTCGCTTTAAATTGCGTTTCTCGATTCGTTAACCGTTGGATCGTGCTAAAATTTTAATCGGGGTTCTCAACATCCGGTTCTTCGATTTCAATGGTGGAGATCGGATTTTGTGGTCCGTAGCTCCGCTTTCGAGTACGAACGAAGAGCTCGTTTTTGGGGTGATTTCTCTCCTTTCTTCACTAGTTTTGGTGCTATCTTTTATGTATTGTTGCTCCGTGCTTAGCTTTGTTGTTGTAGCCATTTGGAGAACATAGTTGTAACTCTTGTTGATTATAGTGGAGCTTTTGTGGGCCGAAGGTCCCGTGGATGTTTCCTCTTCACCTTGAAGGGATTTTACCACATAAATTTGAAGTCTCTTCCATTCAATTTATTTATGCTTACTTTGCTATTTTATTGTTGGTATAGCTGCTGCCCGGATTTCCATTTGTGCTAGTGTTTATTGTCTTCTCTTGGTTCAAATAGTTTGGGAAGTTTTGACTTGAATATTTCTTCCGCTGTTACCTCATCGTGCAATTTGGTTATTGCTTGTTTCTTCCCAACAAAAATTTATCCATCAATGCAATTTTACTGCTACAATGGAGAATATGTTAAAATTATTTTTATGTGATAAAAAATTACTTTGCGACTTTATTGTCACAATAAATAAAGTAACTAACAACACCAAATAGTTAGCTTGATCAAAAAATGAAACATATAAAGTTGAAGCTAGGCCCGTTTCTTCCAATTGACAAAACTTCAAATCGAATTTCAATGAAAGTGAAAGATCAGTATAAACAGGAAATCATGTGGCTAAAGCTTTTGAAAATGGTGAATAATGGGCATTTCTCTCATTTTTCTTTATAAGGTATGCATGCATGCACACAGAGAAATTCGATACCTTATCAATTTCATTGAAGCACATATGTATCAATGAATTTGTCCCTTAGACCTTTTATTTCCTATTCGCTCGAGTATCAATTAAACAAACAAAAACAAAAACAAAAACAAAAAACAAAACAAAAAAAAAAGAGAGGATATTTTTCTCCTTTGTAGATTAAGGATGTTATAATACGTGTCGCTTTCAGTTTCTATTGGAGTATCATTTTGCCCATGTATTCTGATTCTTCTTTCATAATGGAGAGATATGTGTATATGTGTTTTGGCTTGAACACAATTGTTGTCATGTGCTTATGGGTTTTTTGATGAAATGACAGAATTAAGTTTGTTAATACACTATTAACCTATATGGCCAGGTTTCTAGGAAGCCAAAAGTGCTTTAAAAAAAAAAAAAATCAAAAAGTGCTTATTTTAGAAAATTGCGGCGTTACTCAGGCATTTGGCCAAGCTTTTTGGAGAAAAATAAGTGTTTTTGAGTAGTAGCAGAAGCTGTTTTGTAGAAGATAAGAAAAAGATTAGGTTTTTCTCAGGAGTACTTTTGGAACCTTGGCCAACAAATTATTACTGCAAATATTAATAAAGATGCTTTTTAAATTGATTAGACAAACACAAATGCTACTTTCCAACAAAAAAAGCACTTCCGACAAAAAACACTCTTCAAAATAAGCCGACCTAACAAACTGTATGTTTAAGGACAATTTGGAAGTTAAAAGAATAAGATGGAAATTGGACACTGACATTAGCTATAAAAAGTAAACTTATAGTGAATTACAAATTCTCCTTTTTGAACTTTTATGAATTTTCATAGGCCGAAGTGGTTATCTTATCCATATCACTTGTATAGTAGTTTAACATTGGTTGTTAGGATGATAATTGAGAAAATCTGCTGTAAATTTGGTCTTAATTAATTGCTGATTGGTTACAAAACATTCTGTATTAGATGTGAAGGAATCTAATCATTGCCAACTGACTAAAAGAAATCACTTCTTTTCTTTTCCTTTTTCTCTTATCTTTTCCTTTTTCTCTTATCTTTTTTGAAGAACTCTGAATTGAGAAAAAAAAGTCTAGATTTTCTTAAATTTGCACAGCTTTGTTCATCCTCTGGGATTGCATTTTGTCCGACAGATGTTTATCCATATCTGTAGACATATTTCAAAGAACTTATGTTGGTTTGTAGAATTAAGCACTTGGTTTTTACTAAAAGTGACTTCAGATGTGATAATGATCTATGAAACAAATGACTTTCTTCGATCTGAAGTATTCGCGATATTTCTGGAGTAGCAAATTGAGGAAGTGCTTAGCACATGATATATTTGGTTAGACTTTCTGCATATGACCTTTCATGGACATTTTACTGCAAGATTTTAGATATATGGAACATTCAGCTGCTAAAGGTTAAGCATATTTGTACTGCTAGAAACTATGCAACCCAAAAAGGTTAGATATTAGAGCAGAAAATGAGATCCCCGTAGATCCAATGGTGTTACAGTATCATATATATAATATCTTGAATTCTAATTGCTACACGTTATTTTTGTTCCTTCTAAAAGGAGCATCAGCTTAGTTTCACACATGCAGGCCTCTGTTTGAGAACATAAAATTACTCATGCTTTGCCTTCTGTGTGGAGATGAATCTCTCAGTTCCAACTGAAACCATTTAAGTCAAGTTGCTTACAACTAGAAGCAGCATCAGTTTGGTCATCCGTATTTAGGTCCAGCTTTGGAGTAAAATAAGTCAGCTTATACTCTTGTGATGACATCTGCTTCTCCGGTTTCATTGAATCACTTCTGTCAGCAGCTTGGTGAAAAAGTTTCATGTCTGCATCAACGTAGCTACTGTTAACATTCCGATTTCCTCCTTGAATTCCAACATTCATTGATAAGTTGCTCCAGTTTGTCTCTTTGGCAAATTCTTTCTTTGTATCCTCATCCACTTTGGGAAACGATTTTCTGTTCTCCTTGATGTCGTCACGCCATCTTAGTTCAGTCTGCTGTAACCTGGTTTGATTTTCAATAGCGTCCGTACATGGTCCAAAGTTTAAAGTCCTCAACCCAATCTGGTTATTATGCATGTCCTGCAGGTCCCTCAAGGGGCCTTCAGAGGAGGTTAACGAGCTATCCAATGAGCAATCTGCTAACCGTTGGGTTGCTTGCGTTTGTGGTGTGTGAAATCCTGAAAGTTCTTGTATCTCTGAAAAAGTAGAATTCAGGCATTGGTTGGATACTTTGGATACCAAATCAGACAGTTGAACTTTAGCTGCCTCTAATCCAATTGTTCCCAAGTTTTGTGTTCCAAGTGTTTCTTGTGCTTTCTCGAGCACAGCCTGCAAATATTTCCCTTGAGCCTCTATCCTTAGCTGTAAATGGCGTTGCACCTAATCAGTTCAATTAGGCCTAATTTAGAAGACAGCAAGACAAAAATTTCATCGACTTGTAAAGTTTTGGCTCAAAGAATACCTAAGTCATAATTTAACATTGTCTTAAAACAGAAGTACTATCTGGGACCAGGACTATTAGTATATCATTTGGAGTTCAATTAGGCCTCATTGGAAACTGGTAAGGAAAATTTACCGGTACTAGTAAAGTTTGGCTAGAAGAAAACCTTATGGAGGGGTCACATTGTTAAATTGTTAATTCTTATAACAAAAGCACTATCTAAGACTAAGACTATTTAAACTACGTGATCAACCTATCATTTCGTTATCAATTAACCTGTGAACTCTTCTTTCCCAAAAATGAAAATGCCTTGTGCAATTACCATAATGTATTGCTTCTGGCTTTTCTTCAGATTATGACACAGGAGATCTCATCTTTTACATTGGCATTTATGGTTCTAGCATCTCTTATGTAAGTTAAAAAAAATTTGAAACTGACTCTTATGTAAGTTAAATTTTGTTACAGTTTCTCACCTCAAGCTGCTCATGAAGCCTTCTTTGAACTTCAATTTGCATTTGTATTGCTTCGCTTATTGGTAAGTTGCTGGAGAAAAAAAACGGTTCGCTATGGTGTAAGGTACGGTTCAGACATGAAGTAGGATGAATTTGCCATTCAATTTGTTAGTTCTTACTTGTTTTGTTGGGGTCCAATGCTTGGATTGCTCATAGGGCTTCCAGTGCTCTCACATATTTTCTCCATACTTGCTGCTAAAATTATTTATAAACAATAAATTTATGAATGTTCTCTCTCTGTGGAAGGAGCTTCTTAGATTTGTATAATTTTGAATAATATTGGATTGCTTACCAGCTTTATTGGCTCCGCTAGTATTTGCTTGTCCATGATGGTTCTTACTTAGTCTGTATTTCTGCCAGCCAAAATAGAAGATTAGATTTTCAATTGCAACTCAAAGTACCTGAATGTCAGCTTTGCTCTTTAATTATTTTGACTTGTATATTTGTAAACCATGGAGTGAGTAAAAACTAACCTGAAGATGGCTCTTTAAGTGGTACAAGGTTAGTCCCTGGATCCCCATAAGTTTCAAAACTGATTTTGGTGTGGCTTCTGCAATAGAAGAAAAATGAATATAATTATCTCGATGAGAAATAACATACATTTGGTGCTTATCCAAATTAACATATTTGTGTGCACTTACTGTCGGCTCCACCTAGTTGGTTGACTGCTTCTATAAACCTCTCATGGAGGTCCGGTGTCCATTTCAATCTTGGCTTTGCATCGGTCGAAAGAACAAGCCCCGAGTCTCCATTAGTATTCCCGCCTTGCAGGAACAGATGCCTTTCAGGGAAAGACATTCTTGTAGAAGGGTGCATGTTAGCAGGTTGGTGGTGATGATGGTACATTTTCTGGCCTTGGAATTGAATATTTGGTTATCAGCGAATAAGTCTTATGGTAAGATTTATAGGCCTGATGGGTGACTGAAAGTATTTATCACGTACCTGAAAGGAATCTGATGTCGCTTCAGGTTCAGTGACTCCAGTCTTGTCTTACTCTTGAATTGCAAATAATGATTCTTTACTATTCTTCACAGTATATAACATTGTTTTCCATTTGATTAAATAAAGTTGTCTGCTACAGTTCTATATAGCTCCTTGTTTTCTCTTTGACTAAATTCATAAAAAAGACCCAACCCAAGAAGCTCTAATAAGAAAATGAAAAGAGACAAGGGGGTCCATGAGGCATAGCCAAATGTTTTCAGCTCGAACCATGTATATATAGGAAAAAGAATATTTATAATATATGCATATAATCGTTCTGAACTTATTGACTTTAAATCCTGAATTTGTCTCTAACTCTACACCAATTAAATTTTCATATCGGCTTAGGGAAAAAAAAAAAAAAAAAAATCTTGTCCTTCCAATTTTACACAGTTGTGGGTCCTGAATGCATGTTCTCTTTCTAATCTAAGGGAAAGGCACTATGAATTACATATATTCCTCTGCATTATAAGTTCCTGAAACACTTACACACCTTACAATAGGTACAAGAATTGATCCACCAAAGACTTTTTCCCATGCACACATATTCTTTATCTGGCAAAGTTTTGGAACCACATTCCAAGAACTAATAGTGGAATATTTTTTAAAGAATAATAGTGGAATATTTTTTCCCTGATGGAGATTGGAGGAATCCACTATCTATGATGTCTTCAAAACCTACAAAACCATCTTCCTTTTCAAATGGAAGATTCTGTTGACTGGAGCATCTAGTACTGGGAATCAGATACATGCAAGAAAGAAAAGGCAAAAAGGTAGGAAAATGGTTAAGATGCTTCTCCTATTGAACACCCAAACAAGAAGAAACGATACATTGTTTTCTTTAGTTTCAGTTTGTTTAGTTGTGGACATGGTACATGCAATTAGTTGAGGATGCATATTTTATCATGTAACATTGACTATAGCTTGTCTTGGCAAAAAGAGATAATTTAACGTCTTGGATTTTCTAAACCTCGTGCTATATCAAATCCTCTGCTACTAATACTTCTCATCTTATTTGTCTGTCAAGCCATGTCATGCTATTCAATTCCTTTCCTGAATATCTTGAGCATTCTTATCATTCTATGCTATGATAAAATTTGTGAATATTGAAAAGAGAAGAAGAAATAAAATAAAAAAGAAATAGTGGAGGGATGCTTCTTCGCTTTGTCTGAAGGCTAGGAATCGAATGAAGAATACTTTCTTGCTGTCTCCTTCAGTAAACTTGGTACTTATTCTGCCTGGATAGCTATAAATAGGGAGAAGAGGACCCCCAGCTAAAAGTTTTCTATTCTTTTATTGGCATGAAATGGCCTCTCCAAAGCATTGGGACCCCTTTCAAAGAGAGGAAATATAAAGGTTGTACTTCCATACTTGTTTGATGGAAAACATGACAACTCGCAACTGGAAGATCCCAATTTACCTTTCACTTGACTTAAGTCGTTATTGGTTTTGGAGGTACCCTGGATGAATCTAAATATCCTGGCCTTACAAGATAACTTTTACATTCTTTTATGGGTTAAAACGTGCCCAATCCTAGTTCTATTTTCTTGGACAAGCTTGAGAATCTCAATTACTCTCCTCGGTTGCTGAATGACTAATTTTCTTCTAAAAACAAAACATCCTGATTTTGTGAAACTCTTTGTGGCCTTCTCTTTTGTCTGTCAAGTTTTTCTAGGGAATATTAGGAAACTCATACTAAGCTGCTTTTGAAATGCTTGGCCTATTTTGCACCACTGCCTCATTTACTTTGTGTTAATAAGTGTATATCTGTCTTATCATGTTTGCTGATATGGATATATTAGGAACTAATACAATGAGTTTGTTTGATGTAAATTGAGCTTGGCAGCATTTCAATCTACTGTATAGATATAGATGATTACATTGGATAATTTTTCAAAGAGAATCTTGTTACTGTTCTTTTTCCATCAAGGAATCGATCCTCGAGATCACTTATACTTTGCACATTATCTTGGATCAGTCCTATTTCATTTAATGGCTACGGTATATTAGTTGAAAAGCATGCCACACCCTTCAGATCATGTTCTGGCTAATGGATTAAATCCTGGATATTAATATACCGCCTATTACAGTAAGAAGAAATATTATCAACTGATGAACAGCCAATGCAGAATAAATTCGCATGCTACGCAATGGAGCCTAGGTCTACTCATGGCTATTGACAATACAAGTTAAAATCTACAGCTGTTAAGCGAAGTCAGATTATTGCATAATTAAGAAATGTTCGGTGGAGAAAGGGGATAATGATTGAACTTATTATTGGTTAGACTAATGTCATTTACGTTTAATTAGGTAAAATTTGATAGAAAATAGGTGAAAAATCCTAATCTTTGAAAATGATATGCATATTTGTTTTCAGTTGAACTTTAGCAGAAACAAAAAAGAATCAGTTGATTCTGATATGATTGAATATTTTATGGAGTTTGGAGGAATGCATTTTGTATGCAGTTTAAAGGAATCTATCACAACCTTCACTTAAAGTGGCAAAAAGAATCTCAACTATTTTGCTGGCATGGTGGCTGCTGGCTATGATAATAAATAACTTCTGTGATGCTCATGGTTTGCTTCTCATCATTGATCAATGTAAGAATTCTCGGGTACTTGATGTTCTCATCATGGACATAAATACTTAATTTTGCACAATAAAGGTGGTACTCAATAATATTGCTATATTGGAACTTATACCTGCTACCTCTTATCAGCACAGGATGGAAAAAATCATCTAAACTTTCTTTTTCTTTTGTGTGCTTCTATCTATATATACATATTGGAACTTTTGTTGAAGAATTCTTCCGTTAAGTACTCTTTCTTCATTTTTTAAGGGACTACCTCTTTTGTTCAGAACAAGGGACAACCTCAGTTTTTCAGAGGGAAAGGATGAACAGAGAGGACAGCAAAATGGGAGGCTTTTCTCCTCTCAATATAAACAAAACCACATTCTAACCCTTCAAAAAAATTATCTGTGATGTTATCCATCCAGCCAAACTGTTGTGATAACAATGGACATGATTGATGATATGCTAGATGTATAAGTTGTTTCGTGTTTCCATATCAAACCATGATTGCTACAACCATGTGATAACTCTCATTTCGTGTCATTTTGAAGCAGGGGCGGAGACATGATTCAAAAAATGCTAAAATGTCACATTGGGGAATCAAACGCGTGACCTAAAGCATTTTCTGAACCTCATTTGTAAGTTTCGACTACACTAGGAGCTTTCCCTGTGTTAATGAGATTAAAAATCAATATACATACATCAAAAATATAATTCACCTACGATAGGGTAATTTCTTGCAAAAAGAATTCAACTTTAACTACCATTGGGTCAATGTGGCTCCGCCACTACTCTGAAGAACCCAAAGCCTATTCTAGAATGTCAAACAAAAGTACTTAAGTTATCCTTGGTGTTGCCATAAAGCCATAACTTCTGTTTCTCTCTCTAGACATACAGTTGAGAGGGTACTCTCCTTTGCTTTTTACCATCCAATTCTATTTTCTTCCTGTAATTATCCTCTACTGTTTCCTTTGTGTTATTTGCATGATATATTCTCCACTTTAAGGAAGAGAACATGTGCTCTTGTACTTTCATTTCCTTTTGAGGTTTAACTTAATTTTACTTCGAAAAACAAGATGAAACTCACAAAAAAAGGAAGATAAGAGCATTTAGAATCAATCATTTAGTCAATGATTGGCTGAAAATTGAAAAAGATAGAAATGACCACAGAATGATATTCCCAGTGGGGAAAAAGGATTCTGCTGTGAGGGGATAATTTAAAGTTGGATTCTGGGGAATGGAATTTCAGAATCTTAACTCAAAACTAAAACCATGGGTCATGCTTGCAAGGTCAAGAATTTCTTAGTCGATGTTTCACATTCAAATGAATTGGACCTGAATAAAATTGATCTAAAACATAGTAGCATGAATACTTAAGAATTTATATTCGATTCCAACTAATACTGAAATACGAATAGTCAAGTGCTTGTTACTTAGTAGTAATATTTTTAGATGATTCTAAACAATCAACATGCATATAATCTATGATTTTATCCTCCAATTTGCCAAACATTTTTAATGCTTTGAGATATTTGTCTTTGTTTTGCTTATCATAGAAAGGTAGAATCAAGGTCTGCTGGTCACAGGCATTATGGTGTTGCTTTGAGAAGTTAACTGTGTCAGGTTTTTTAGCCATGGCTCTCCACGTATTCAATCCTACAAGATGTTGCAGTCTTAACCTTAGTGTACAGGAAATCCATCTTATATTTGTATGGTTAAGCTTTACTTGTTTTCACTACATAGATTCTTTGAGACTTTATATTCTATTAGAGCTAGTAGCACTTCCTTCTGTTTGCTTCCATGAATGCACCCTTTGCTTCTGTTTCGAATCGGGCCGCGTAAGGCTCATTAAATGAGTATCGGAAGCGTTCCGAGATTCCCGGGGCTTGAACCTAGGACTTCTAGTTAAAGGTGAAAAAATCATATTCATCTCACCACATCCTTGATGGTAGGAATTCACCACTTTAGAGCCCCACTTGTATTATGTGACTGCTACTTCAATTCAAGCGAAAGACCTACCTTAAAACTTCATGGGAAATTCTAAAGGAAGGGAGGAAAAGATCTTTGTGAGATTTGAACTATGCACCTAAGTTTGTGGCAAATGCACCCTTAGGTAGCGTGATCTTTTAAAAGTATAATGAGTTCCATGCTAAGTAATGCAAGGTAGAGCATCAACCTATGTAGACTGATGTTTTTCGACCTCAGCAGGAAGAGTATTAACTAGGAAAATATCACCTGTAAGTAAGAGATGGTCCACCACTCATAAATGTAATTACTTCTATCTTAATTAAAGGAAAATTGGGACTAGACTTTAATGGCTCATTATATAGGATTACGAATATTTCCTAAAAATTCATTGAGAACTATATAAGGTCTCACGTTCAAATCTTCTAGCAGAGGCAAAAACAGAGGCAAAAACACACTGGTGATTTCTTCCCTATTACATGTGCTAGTGAGAGGTAGCAGGTATCTCGTACAACTAAAAGTATTCCCTGAAACATCGTGCAACACTGTAGGACTAATTCAGCTACGAGAATATGACATCATTTGACACTCATTGCTACACAATTAGGGCCCTCAAATCGTTTATGCAATTGGAATTTGTAGAGTGTTGATTCTTATCATTTTAACTTGATTATCATTCAAAAAAGAACCAAGTTTTGCACATGGCAAGTTTCAACTTGTGTCTCTGAATTTGATCAAATCCATGCTTTGGAATCAAATGCTCTACAACGTTAGATTTCTATGCAAATTTGAGGTTCTAATACATATAACACACTCTCATGCATTTACCAAAGGAAGTTATATGCTAATTCATATGTTCTTTTTAGAAAAAGAGGGGTTTACGCTTTTATAATAAAAGTTACTGTTTGCGTATAATTTATTCTAAAAAAAAAGGTTAGAGGTGTAACTCATTACTAATATTATTTCTTGAAACTAAATTAATCAACTTATGATTTCACTTGAAATTATAGGTTAATTATACTGACTACCCTATAATATGACTCGGTTTCTAATACACTTATACTTCAAAATCAAACAACTAAGAAGAGAACTTTTGCTCGTAACATACCCCTAGGCCCTAGGGATATAAACTTCTTCAAGCAAGCTACTTCAACGCCAAAGGGGTGGGGCAAATCAAATAGACCGGATTCAATAGCAGCTCTTGCACCCATTGATTTTTCACCTTCTAACGTCTTGAGCTCTGTATTGTACCTTAACCTCAGTACACTTCACACCCAAGCAATCGTGAGAAAATGACGACAACAAAATTTCGAAGAAGCTCTTTAAGTATATATCCCGCACTTCATTAGTAAATTCTCCTACTTTATTATGGCCATTAACATTCATATAAAGGATTGATTGTTGGATAAATACCTTTGACAGCCAATTCTCTTGTTGCTTTTGTGCTTGATGGCTTCTGAAGAACTAACGCTAGAGATCCTTTCCTAACAGTCTTTACTCTTTCCCATTGGAAGGGTGGGGCGCCTTGCACATCTTGAAAAAAATCATGCTTTATATCTGAAGTTATTGACACACCCCTTTATGATGACAATCTTAAACTTACAGGTATATTCATAACTAAGTATATTAATATAATTATTTTAAAAATTAAAATTATAATAAATAGTTTTTACATTCTTGTTGAAACTTTTAATTCACGTCTTTGATTAAAATGGGAACAACTAATATATTCTGAAATATATGTATCTTTCAAAAGTCGTAATGTACTAAATAAACACAAATTACTTATTAATAAAATATAAGTACTAATTATATATTCATGTGATGTTTTTCTTAGATTTGAATAGTATTTTAGTTATTTCTTTGCGTTGTCATTTACAAGTCGAACTACTTATATTATGTCTATGTGAGAACTTTAGATTATTCGGCTCTTAAATACCATGCTCGTGAAAAGAAGAATAGAGAAGAGAATAAGATGTTTTTGTTGAGTTGTGTGATCACTCTTATCTAAAAAATTTGTTAGAAAGGACGCACATTTATTTATCTTCTTTTGGGTATGAAACATGCTTCCTCACACAGGCCTTTCCTTTTACTGGCAAGCACATATAATTTATTTTTGATAGAGAATAACGATAAGATTTAAACTTAGGACCTACACGTGCTTTAACACCATAATGATTTGTCGTACCATTTCATCTGAAGTCTAAATTGTTAAAGAGGATACATATTTATTGATAATTGATTTATTTATATTAGGTTCATAACAATATGTTTTATCTTTAAACATATTTACCTGATATTTATGTTGGTGGGAGATGTAAAATACTCCGTAAAATTAGTCAAGTTGCGCACATAAATGACTTAGGATAACACGATTATCAAATACATATGTGTGTGTGTAAGTGTCTTGATACTTTAGAGGGATGAGATGTACACCTTGGCAGAAGAGGAAAAACAGTGTATACAATAGTTTTATTAGGTTTCATTAAAAGGAATAATCTTGTCCCTTCTTTTATTTCCATCTGCCTAGATGCTAAGTAACATATGGGAATTTATTGCCTTGATACAAAACTTTGTAAGTAGTAGACTCAATTTTTGCAGAGAAGCAGATTTAAGGGACTGAACAATCCAGTGTAAACTTATAACTTACCGCATTGAAATGAAGTTGAAATTGTACCATGAGTTTTTTTTTTTTTTTTTCCTCAGTAGTACCATGAGGTATTCACTTTGGAGAATTCTTGCGCATAATCTTTTATCAGGACCAAGAGCGGATCAAGACTGTAATATTTGTGTGGGGGAATTTTGTGTTGTTTTTATTTTAGAAAAATAAAAGTTGAATAAATGGGGTGGTAATGGCATGCCACGTCATATTCTCCTCTCCCAAATGTAAGGGCTTGGTGTTGGCCATGGTAGAGGGGGTTAACGGCAAAAGAGCAAAATTGAGTCACTTTTATAATGTGAGCATTTATGGACTGATAGTATAATGGAGGGCGATATTGATTCTTTTTTAAATAGTAGACGGGCAAGCTTGACCCATTTACTCAAACAAATATTATTATACAAAGTTAAAATACAATCAATATACTTCCTCTATTTCAATTTGTTTGTCTTAGTTTTGACTTAGCACATAGTTTATTAACAAAAAAAGACTTTTGAATATTGTGGTCAAATTATAATGCCCTATGAATCTTGGGGTCATTTAGTTGGTGGGATGTGATAGATAGGGTATCTCAAGAGTTGGATATCTCATGAGATTAGTTATTCCACTTTCTATATGGGATAATTAATCCATCATTTTAGCACAAATGGTGAGATAAAATAATCTTGAAACTAATTAAATAATACTCACAACTAAATGTAGGATAAAATAATTCCAAATTTTATCCATCGATTTTTATTCTTATCCATCAACCAAACAATCGCTTGTAGTCTAAATAATTCATGTGAACTTTTAAAATATTACCGAATATGGAAATGACATTCTTTTGAAACAGATTTAGAAAAAGAAAAAGTAAAACAAGCAAATTGAAAAGAGGGAGTAATACAATAAATAGGTAACAACCATCCAAACAAATTGTTACAAGCACGTACCTGCCACCACAAATTGAAAGAGAGGAGTAATATAATACTCCCACTGTCCCAAATTCTGTCATATTTTTCACTTTTTGAAAATTAACTTGATTAAAATTTAAAGTTAAATTGGATTAGATTAATTCAATATTTTAAGATTAAAGTTTATATATTTGAAAATTACATAAAAAGTACTACAAGTTGCAACTTTTATCATATCAATTTGATAAGAAAATAAATCTTAAATTTTGATCAAAGTTCATATAGTTTGAATACAGTCAAACCTCTCTATAGTGGCAACGTTTGTCCGAAAATTTCTTGGTTGCTATAGTGAGGTGCTGTTATGCATGTACACTGGCATTCGAAATTTAGATCTCATTTAGCTGTTATAAACAAAAGTACGCAAACAATTAACTTTTTGTACTTTTTATATTATAAACGAAAACAATATACTTGTAAATTTTAAAATCTCAATTGATTTTCATATCTCATAAACTAAAAATTGAAAAGACTAATAAATTACTACTAAATCCATAACTAGTTGTACCACACAGATAAAGAATTAAAATCTATGGAACATATGCATTTTAAATTAATTGAGAATTTAAATATTTCAAGTTTGACGTAAGAACTCTACAATTGTAGGTTGTTTCGTAAATTCTAGTCTTTTAATGATAATATAACGCTTGAACTGACGAAAAATTTTGTCCAAACTTTCAACAAAAGGAAATTCAATAGCTTTCCTTTGGAGGTTGTCTAAGTGTTGTCTAAGTGCTTAACAGTTGACTCTTCTATCTCCAAGTAGCAGTAGGTTGAGGCTCTTCATCGACACTTTTGTTGTCACATAATACATTTCTTACAAAATATTATTACACGCTATTTGAGTATGGTTGTTATAGAAAGGTAATTTTATAAAGAGTGTACCGTTATATTTATGTCATTCACATAATATATTTAAAACATAACATGAAAAATCGGTTCAAAAAAATATTATAGTACATCGCGAATGACAATTATAGAGAAGTTTGACTGTATATGGAAGGGAAAAATCGTCACACACGGATGGAGGGAGTAAGTAGGTAACAACCATCCAAACAAATTGCGCCAAACATGGTACCTGCAACCAATGTTTTAAAAGGCGAGGGCGTAAGGCGTTATAATGCCCGAGGCACGGACGTAAGCCCCATGGGGTTTTAATTTTTAGTATTTTATCAAATGATATAATTATAATAAATACTTTTAAATAGGTGAAATAGCGTAAAAAATTGAAGAAAATTATAAATAAGTGATATATATATATATATATATATATATATATATATATATATATATGAAAAAAAAAGTTAATTAGAACAATCTATTATACGCTACTTACAAGTACAAAAAAAGATAGTAGAAGACAAGATAAATAATTGAAAAAGAATATATATTCCATTAAACTAATTAGAACAATCTATTATACGCTACTTACAAGTACAAGTGATTGCTAGATTACTTTTTGAGATAGTAGAAGACAAGATAAATATATTGGAAAAGAATATATATTTAATGCATTCTAAAACAATAAAAAAGTCTTGACTTTTAAATTTAATGTTTTCAAAAATCATTTAACAAATTTCGTTTTAGTTCGAAGAAGTTTTCTCTCGGGCTTACGTCCCACACACGGACCAATTGGGTACGTAAGTAGGTAACAACCATCCAAACAAATTGCGCCATGTTTTGGTACCCGCAACCAGTGAACTTATGTACCAATGCGATAACTTGCGTGTGGAAAACACAAAAGATATGTGTTTTGTCAATATACTAGAAAAATGGGGTTTGAAAAAATGCACAACGTCTAGTCTTCTAGTTAAGTCCCATTCATGGAAAAAAATAATCAACTTCCATTAATGATTTCATCCTTCAAACATACCCCACGGGCCTGTTTGGAAAGCCACCTGGTAATTGGAATTGGTGTAATTATTAGGGTAATAATTACACAACTTAGTAATTACACAATAATGTAATTACAATGACCTGTTTGTTTGACATAACATAATTGTGTAATTACAAGCGTGTTATTTGGTTGCACAAGTGTAATTACACAGTTAGTTTAATTTAAAAATAAAATTTAATTATAAAAAATTTGAAATTAATATTTAAAAAATATTTACCTCTATAAATGATATTAAATTATTTATTTAATAACACATTTTTTCTTGAAAATATATTAATTAATAATCATATATTTGTAACTAATATTGTAAAAAATAATTGATATATTTTTTTCAAATTAATACTATTAATTTTAATTAATTATAAAACTTGAAAGAGACTTTTTTTTTTTTTTTTGGTGAGAACATCATGGATTGGATGTTTGACAAAAAAATTAATATTTATAAATATAATGCCATAACATTATTCAAATGTTTGACACAAAAAATTCATCAAATGTAAGTGAAAAATAATCAACATGCAATGTGAAAGCAAATAACTTAAAATTGAAAATATAACCTAAATTCAAAATCCAAAAGAAAAAGTTTAACATAATACTCTTATATCAAATTCCAACATTACATAAGTAAGTTTCAATGTAACTTAAATGAATAATTCAAAAGAAAGGGAGAATATAAGTCTATAATCTCATTCACAATGAAATTCTACTTTAATAACGTCACTCGTTATATACCAAGTTTGCTAATAACTCATTCTTTCCAATATTAAGAGGTGTAGTTTTAAAAATTAGAATAATAACATGGTTATGCTAAATGAATAAAATTTAAAAAAAAAATACAAGCAATTACATGGAACCATAATAATTAAAGGTTGGGAATGACAAGAAAGGAAATGAAAAATAACTAATATAAAAAGAAAAATACATTTTAAAAAATAAAAATAATTAAAGGTAAAAATAAAAAAGAAATTAAAATAATAGAATTAAGAAATAAATTAAAAATCAAAAGAAATTAAAATAATAGAAATAAAAATAAAAAGAAATAAAAATAAACAAAAAAGTAACAAACAAAAAAGTAGCTGTGTGATTACACTCAATTCTCAACCCTCCCTTGAGAATTGGAGAGTGTAATTACACCCTCTCTATTACACTCAATTCCCATCTAATTGTGTAATTACTTAGTCAAACAAACAGATCAAACTGTGTAACTACACTCAATTCCAACTACCTGGGTGGCTTTCCAAACAGGCCCTACAAGTCAATCATCGTGACCACTGACCAAATCCAAGATCAATAGCAAGCAAATAATAGCTCAAGAAACACAAACAAAAATTAAAAGTTGACAAAATTAGGTATAATTTTTCTTACTTAAAGACTTACTTATGACCCATTCTTACGTGCAAAGAGGAGAGAAGTGAAAGAAAAACCGCAGTATATATGTGTGTAACTTGCAAATAGACTTGGAGAATGTTTGACTAAACATATAAGCTGGTCAAATTAGTTTATAAATACTTTTAGCTTTATCGACAAGTATGACAATATGAAAAGTGTTTATGAGTCAAAATATGTCGAAAATCATAATTTTATCAATTTTTAACTTATAATTTAACAACTTATAAGCACTTTTTGTTTAACCAAATCTTTTACGATTTTATCCCTAATATTTCTCGTAATTTTTGAAATACTTTTCTTTAGTCATAACTTCTAATTATCTCTCTATTATATTTCTGTTATTCATCCTTCATATGTAAAAATTAAATTTATATTTTCTTATAGATAGCTTTAAGGATATTTCTTTCGTCTTGACATATAAAGTGTTTAGCCTTCTATCCAAACACGTAATTATTTATTTATAAAATTCATTTCAGTATTTTTAATTAGCTAGTTCAAACGGGCTCTTAGTTTTATGGACTAGTTAGAACCGTGACATGATATATAAATATGAAAAGAAAAGGGGGATAACGTGTTGGACCCTTCATGAAGTGCTGTTTAAATAATTTCGTCCTAAATGACAAATGAAAGATTGCCAATGACTTGAAATTTGAGTCAATAATTTATATAATAATGTTTTGTTTCCATCTACTCAGTAATACCGTCGTGGCAATGGAAAGGGGGAACAAAGGAAAATGTAACGGGACAGGGTAGATGGGACTATGTTTGGTCTGATAAAAATAGACGAAAATTCAACACAAACAGCTTTTTTTGGAAAGAAAAAAAAATAGTTACATAGTAGGAGAGAAAGACAGAAAACTGGAACAATTTAGATTTATAGTTTTATACTCACATTTACTGTGAAAAAACTAATACTATCCTATAAGTTTTGAAGGTGATATAGAAGGTTTCTTCTTCCATTTTTTTTGCGCGGATTGTCCTTCCTTTGGGGTGGTCTTTAATTTTTACCCTTCGCCTAATACCTCGAGGTTCTGGGTTTGAATTTCAGCTCAGTTAAAAAAAAAAAAAAAAAGAATTTCGCAAGGCTTTTTTTTCGCAAGGCAGAGATTTGAATTCACAGGGCAGAATTTTGCCTTCAAAATTTTGCCTTAAGACAAAGTTTTGCAAGTCAAAATTAGAGCTCAGACATAATTTTGCAAGTCAAAATTAGGCCTCAAGCATAATTTTGCAAGCCAAGGATAGCAATAGTCACACATGTAACTGATGCTTCAAACAAAAGACGGTTGCAACAACTTTTATGGTGCTAAATAAATTAGGCTATATAGTGACGCATGCATTATTTATTAAAAAAAGAATACAGTGATAGTGACACAAAAGAATTCGATAACTACAAAATTAGCATGATAAATAATGACATTAAATTAAGGGCAGGAAATAGAGAAGTAATATGCATGTTTGTACCTGGAAGACAGACCAAAAGTTTTCTGCAAACTATGTCTTATCAGGTAGAGTTTGTTAAGGCATAATTTGTCTGCAAAACTATACCTTAAGGCATAGTTTTCAGGCAAACTCTGATCCATCAGGCATAATTTACCTGCAAACTATGCCTGATGGGGCAAAGTTTATAGGCAACATCTGCCTAGCGATATTTTTTTAATTTTCGCCTGAGTAGGGATTCGAATCCGAAACCCTGAGATTTTAGGAGCAAAAGTTAAATACTTTGATGGTCAAAAATTAGAGACCACCCCAAAATAAGGACATTACTGGGAATTGCCCTTTTTCTTCCCCTTTATCCCCAGTCCATTCCATAAGTACCAACAAATGGCGACTTTTATTTTGTCCCTTTTTTTTTTTTTTGACCTTTTCGATAATCTTCTATTAAGTTAGATATTTATTTTCAATTTATTCCTTTGCTGCCCCATTAATGTAATTTTTTTTTTATTGCTACATAGGTGCAATGTAAGGTGACTTGTATTTACCAATTTAAAAAATTATCGCGCTGTTAGTATATTTTAGTTTATTAATCTTACTTTTTATACACGAGTACCTATCTTTGTTATTTAAGTGAGTTTGATGATATAAAAGTTGTGTTACACTATCAATCTATAAAAATGAAACTCTTAATTTTGAGATATATATGGACTCATTGCTGGGTTAATGCTAGCTAGACACTTTATCAAGGTTAATCTGTGAAGGATTGAATCCTTCTATGACAAGTATTAATCTCATTTTTACCACATTTAATTCACAAGTGTTATTCAGTTACTTCAATGTCACTTCCTGTCCCTCGATTGTTAAAGCTAAGGTCCATAATGAGGCGGATCTAGCATGTAATATGTGAGTTACGTATGTGGATTCAATTTTTTTTTTTTTCATGTTTTATGTACATCTTTACAAATTTATTAAATATTTATAAATGAGATTGTTATAAAGATGCAATAGATAAAATTTGGATCTGTTTTTATCCATAATTGAGTTTAATTATTTATTTGCAAAATATCAGACCAACGTGGAAGCAGCGCCTATGTAGCAGATTCATGTGATGAGGCGCAGTTGTGTCTTCGACAGAGTGTACGATTTTTTGGCTCCCACATAAGCCATTGTTTCCTCTCCCTATGTGCATGTTTTTTGAATTTAATTATATAGTCTTAGTTGTTGTAACATCACAGTATTACCTTCTTTTTTTCTGTTCATTAACTTCTTGTTACTTTAGATAGTTATCTATCATTACATTTTATATTTGAAAGTGTTAAAAATTTTGCGTTATCAAAATATATACTAAAAGTTTAATACTTTCCACCACTTGGATTTGCATGCAACTAGGGGCGGATGTAGCTTTTTGGTCACGGGTCATCTAAATCTATAAATTTTTATTCGAAAGATAAATATATATATATATATATATATATATATATAAAAATTTTGCTTATCAAAATATATAAAAAGTTTAATACTTTCCACCACTTGAATATTATATCTAAATCTATAAATTTTTATTCTAAATATATATATATATATATATATATAAACTTACTAAAATATCTAAGAATATTATATTTGAACTCATAATTTTAACAGTAAAATGAATATAATCAAAAAAAGTGTCCACTTAACCTATTTTTTTTGGGTCAAAAAAAGTGTCCACTTATCAAATCAAGAAAGAATTAACTTTGTTTTTTCAGATTTGCCCCTATTAAGTGTTATATGATCAAATCCCAATGCCTATTTAATTAGGGGTAATTTAGTCAAATTACCTATTTTTATCTAGGAGTTAGTATTTTCTTAAAGGGTGTGCAAATTGCTAAATGAAAGTATTTTCTTAAGGGGTGTGCAAATTATTAAATGAACTCTTTTTTGATCTAGAGGGAGTGTTAAGAATCTTAAAAGCAGAAACTGATTAAATTTAATTCTAGATTTAAAAGCTGAACCGATTAAATTTAATTCTAGATCCTTCCTCACATTAGTCAAAGTTGTTCTAATTCCAAAGAGAACTATTAGTGACTAAGAAGCTACAATTTGAGTTGTGATCTTATTAGCGTGAATTCCAATAGCTTTCTTATCGCTTTGTTTCTTTGGATGCTGTTCTTTTCTTAATTAAGTGGAAATTCACAAGAAGTACTGCAGCGCGCACATTGATGCACGAATATACACACATTACAGTAATATGTGAAAATTATAAACTGTTGCTTGCTTTGGTTAGTACTTAAGTAATTAAGAAAACTATAGATTCTGTTATGTACGGATAATGTTATTAAATATGTAAATATGTGTAGTATGTAGTATGTCAGTAAATTGAACATATTAATATTACTTCAAAGTTCAAATATCATTCAACATTATAATGTTATATCGATCTTTCCAAATGTTGAGTTGTTTGTTTAATGCTTTTTTTCTCATTGTCTAAAAGACTCAAAAGGTATGAGGATGATGCAACTAAAAAGGTCATTAAAGTAGCATCTCGTTAACAATATTAGTTTAATATGTAAGTACACACGCAATTTACGTAAAATTTATGTGTTGTCTTCTGTACATTAAATGATGAAATGAGAATACTTATATTAGCAATATATAACAGAAAAATATTTGAAACTAAAAACGTCCTTGTAGTAATTAACCTCTACAAATATTTCACATATTATGCATCATACTATCTACTTTATTCATTAAAAAAGACATTTACATTATATTTCTCGCATAACTAGTCGAACCAACAAAAATTGAAATCCAAAAAAAAAATCCGTACGGTTTTTACCTCAACTAGGAGAAAATGTTGGTTGAGAACCCCAAAAAGAAAAAGTAAAAAAATGCTGTAAATTTTACTGCCACGTCGGACTAACCAATTTTAACCATCATAAATAAAAAAAAATTAAAAAAAAAAAAAAAACTTCCGCGCGCTCTATTTAACTTCTTCTATTGGGCCCCAACTCTGACATCACTGCATCGATCTCTTCAGCTGCCCATGATTCCGATCTTCGACCCGACGTGAACCGCATCATTCCTCCTAAACCGGTTTGCTCTAAACCCGGTTCAATACTCACTGATTTACGAGCTTTTTCGACTACCATAACGTTGCTTTTTCTAGGCTGAACCGGTTGTTCCTGTATTTTATCCATGTTAGCTTTGACTGGTTTGATGTGACTCCGGTTGAACCCAAAGATTGAAAGTATACGTGAATAAAAACCGGTTTTTTGTTTGGTTCTGCTGCTTTTTGATCTCTCGAGTGATATTTCACATTTTTTGGCTGCCGGTTCACATGATCGCCGGCGACCTTTCTTTGATCTTACTCTTCCCATACATGATACCTGTTGCAATCGAAATAACACGACGTTACGCGGAATCTAACAATTGCTAATATTGGCTGCGATAAAATAGACAACACAGAACTATACTAATAGAAATATACTTTCCATCCTAATTTATGCGATAGAGTCATTTTAACTAAATTTTGAAGTAAATTAGATTAAATTAATTTAATATTTTAAATTTTAAATTTAGTATATATTTGAAAAATAGAAGTTGCAACTTTTCTCACATCAATTTAGTGAAAAAATATATTTTAATATGTTGGTCAAAATTAATTAAGTTTGAATCTACGAAAACGAAAATTATCACATAAATTGAAACAGAGAAAGTACAAAAAATAATAGATAGAACAATCTCCAAACTCTTTAACGATTATATTGTAGATGTTATTGTGATATGTATGAAAAAAAAAAATCTTCTATTTGTAAAAGTGTAAAACTTATCCTCCAAGAAAATAATAAATATCAAAGAGTCATTTTCCATGGAGAAAATATTTTTGACATTTAGGTAGAATCCAAATAATGTAAAAAATTATGAGCAAAACCTTACCTTAGGCGACACCGGTTCAGGAGCGGAAACCGCTTTCAATGCAGATTCAGATCGTTTCGTCGGAAAAAACCGTATATTGGCGGGTTTACATGTTTTTCTCTTGGAATCAACAGTACTACTACACTTGGGCAATCCAAAAAAAGTCGTCTTAGTCTTCAAAGTCAATGAAAGTCGTTGTGAACTCGAATTTGAACAGGGATGCAAATTCGGAGTAGCATTACTGTTACCTTTGGCAGATTCTTTGCGTTCTAAAAATGCGTTACGATCAAACCAATCGAGTTCCGCTTCTTTTGAAAGGCAAAATGATTCCGGTGGGAAATCTGGTGGGAGTTCCTTATCGGTGTTTGCGAGAGTTTCACATACGATTTTCCGGTCGTTATTGCCGGCGGAGTTGGTAGATTCTGAATCTACTTGAGTCATTGAGAGAGAGAGAGAAAGAATAGTAGAGTTGAAAGAAAATTCCAAAATATGAGGCGATTTGAGTCTCTGGATTGAAAATTGGTAGAGTATATCTTTAAAAAGGACTCGCATATATTATACAAATAAATTAAGATATTTTTTAAACTATAAGTAATTAGTAAAATTTAACCAATCACAAAACCTAATGACCTGGTCGTCTTTGCAGGAGGGTAAAAACACATTGGTGTTTAGGGGGAGTTGGCTAAAAGCTCATATTGAAAAATGATTTTGCCAAAAAGTCATAAGTTTTCAAAAATTGGTGTTTTGATCACCATTTATGATGTCAGCATGTTAGAGATGTGCTGTGTCAAATTCCAGCCTTAAAGTTTTGAAAACTACATTTTGACCCCAACCCCCAACATTTTAATTACCCACCCCCCCCCCCCCTCCCGCCAAAAAAAAAAATCCCTCCAAAAGCTCTTGATTTATCCACTTTTCGTATCTCGTTTCCGCTAAAATTCTCGACAAAAGTTCGTGCTTTCATCGTAAAATTAGTCCCCAAATGACTTAGTATGGCCAAGATCGATTGCAGTCATAAACCATATCCGTAGTCTATTATAGATTTATTATGGCGTCGATTGTAGAATATATTAGAATAGGTGGTGATTACATGGGTGATTGGGAGGAGGCCTCAAAATGTTGGAATTGGATTTCTATGAGCAAGGTAACAGGATGATCCTGATAGTGATGACGAAGAGTGTACGGACAAAAAATATAAGAAAATAAAAAAATAAAACCCCAAACCCCAAATTGCACAAATCTAAGGGATCGGGTATAGGTATACCATAAACTGATTGTCGTCAATAGCTAACAGTTATCATTTAGGCTTGACTTCACGCATGGTCAATAATTTTCCGCATGTTATGTATAGACCAAGGACAATATTTGTCTAAAAAGCCATAAGTAAATAAAATAAAATAAAATAAATAAAAGTACATGCCACTATTTAAATATTATAATAATACTTTAATACACCATATGAGAGTCTCATCCATTGAACACATGATCAAAAGAGTTTTAGGACAAGTAATGATACTTGAAAGGCCAATATTTGTTTAAAAAGAGTCATAAATAAATAAAATAAAATAAAATAATAAAAGACATACCACTTTTTAATCATTATAATAACACTTTAATAAATTATATGAGAGTCCCCATCCATTGAACACATGATCAAAAGAGTTTTAGGACAAGTAATGATACTTAAAAGGTCAATTTTTATCTAAAAAGGCCATAAATAAATAAAAATAAAATAAATAAAAGGACATGGCACTATTTAAACATTATAATAAGACTTTAATACATCATATGAGATTCCCCATTCATTGAACACATGATCAAAAGAGTTTTAGGACAAGTAATGATACTTAAAAGATCAATATTTGTCTAAAAAAAGCCATAAATTAATAAAATAAAAATATAAGATAATAACACTTTAATACATCATATGATAACACATGATCAAAAGAGTTCTAGGACAAGTAATGGTAATCATAACACTACTATCCAATTAGTTTGACAACAAGTTATTGTTCTCAAAACACAACCTTGTTCTAAGGATAACCATAGGTAAACCTAATCACGTGCCTAATGGATGGGGACTCTCATATGATATATTAAAGTATTATTATAATGTTTAAATAGTATCAATTCTTTTTATTTATTTTATTTTATTTATGGCTCAAATATTGGCCTTTTAAGTACCATTACTTGTCCTAAAACTATTTTGATCATGTGTTCATCTCTCCTATGATGTATTAAAGTGTTATTATAATGTTTAATATTCTTTTTTTATTTTATTTATTTATGACTTTTTTTAGACAAATATTGGCCTTTAAGTACCATTACTTGTCTTAAAACTCTTTGATCATGTGCTCAATGTTATTAAATGTTATTATAATGTTTAAATAGTGGCATGTCCTTTTATTTATTTTATTTTATTTATTTATGGATTTTTAGACAAATATTGTCCTTGATATATATATATATATAACATGTGGATAATTATTGACCATGCGTGAACTCGAGCCTAAATGATAACTGTTAGCTATTGACAAAGGTCGGTTTATGGTATACATATCCACGATCCCTTAGATTTGTGCAATTTGGGGTTTGGGGTTAGGGGTTTGGGATTTGGGATTTGGGATTTGGCGTTTGGGGTTGGGGTTTGGATTTATTTTTTTCCCATTAGACTATTGCAAACTCAGCATGCTTTTCATTCCAACGGTCGCCTTTATTTCTCTAGTTTATCATCGACCAAAATGGTGTAAAATTATCTTAAGCAGTGAGTTATTATAAACTAAAGTGTTTTATTTCCAGTTTGGTTTATAATTGACCCAAAGACACCTGGCTTTATTTCGACTGATGGGCCACAAATTTCTCTACAACGGTAATAAAACAAAAAAAAATCTTAAATTTACAATCTTAACAATACATCCTTCCCTATATATAAATCGACCAAAAGTTCAAACTCCTCCATTGTCTTATCTCTTGAACAAACTCCTCCATCGTTTCTTTTCTTGATCAAACTCCTCCATTATCTTTCTTGATCAAACACCTCCATTCTCAGATACATAACCATCATTTTCAACTCTACTATCAACTCTATCTCCTTCATCACCATCAATACTACACTCATTAATGGGGTCTGAGTAGGACTCACCCTCAGCTTCTGCACCTCTTTTTCTTTTTACATCTCGGCTAACTTCTTCACCTCTTCTTTTTTTTATCCTTATGATTCGCGGTAAAACAGGTTTGAACCATATCACCAGAACGGGGAAGTATTTTTCCTCTTCTTCCTCTACACATAGGCATTTATACTATCTATATATAAACAATACAGACTTTGTTGAACCACGATATAAGAACCATCAGTCTTAACTCTCTACTGTATCTAAACCATGTATCTGAACCATGTTTATCTGAACCATCCTGAACGGGGATGTGGCGGTTGTATCTGAACCATCCTCAAATGGGGACTTTATTTTACCTGTTTTTCATATAGGGAACAAGAATAATTGACCAAAAGTCTATTAATAGACCATAATTTACAAAAGGCAAAAACACAAAAAGAAAGATCGAAACAAGCAAAATAAGTATAAATAACACACATTTCGACGGAAAAACAGGCAAAACTTCAAAGGTTTTGGAAAAAAGCAGAACTTTACGAACACTAGGTTTTTATCAAGATCGAAAAAAAAAAAATTAATCAAACCATACTTTTAAATAGGCAATATGGATCCTAAAATGCTTTGTCACTAATGCAAAATTAATTAACATACCTGAGGATGACGATTGGAGAGCTTCTGGGCTCTAGAGAGAAGAAAAATCGCCTGGAGAGATTGGTCTTGATAGAGAAGAGAGTGAAGAGAGAGAGGGGACTTATGCATATTTTAGGAGAAAGAGAGAGGGGCTTTGTATATTTTATTACAAGTCACAGGGACTTATATAACTTAAAACCTCCAAAGTTTTTAAAATTATGAAATATACCCCATTCCCCTTTTTCTAAACCCTAATACCGAAAAATAATTGAAAAAGAAATTGAGTGGCCTTATTCCCAATTGAAACTTGAAAGTGGCCTCCTCCACAAATCTTCTCTGGTGTTTATATCAAATTATATTAATTTATCATGGTTAAGTTATAAATTAAGACAAGTATATTAATTAATTAATTATCATTTATTAATAAGAATGTACATGAAGATATGTTTCATGTATTTATTGAATTGATGCAAAACACAAAATGTATACAGATTTTTACCTTACAACGTCTCTCTGAATTTAATTTCCACTGTTCTTTTCTCAGTATATGAATTATACCATTTCAATTTTTTGTTATGAATCTTCCAAGCCCAATTAGCAACTGATGTTTAAAAGGACTAGCAGTTAGAAAGAATAGGTTATGTGTATTATGAAGAAACTGTCGTTCTCTCGTCCCTTTTTCAGAGTCTAACTTATCATTCTCATTCTTATTTCTATTCTTAATTATTTCAGTAGTTTGATAATTTAGCTATCAGTGATTATATATATTTGTGTTGAGAATTATGATTTGCTATAATTTTCTTTAACTCCATTCTCAACTGGTATAAGTAAGGGAAGAAATTTATTTATTTGCAACAAGTTCCGTTTGCAAGCGGGATTCTTTTCATGTGAATCAAGCACGTAGAGGTGTGTTGAGTGTGACTGAATACTAATTGCGATTTTAATGTCGTTCTGCTATAATGTGTTGAATTATAGTCTCACTTGACGTGAAAGCTTAAATTTGAAGTCATTAAATAATGGTGTAAGATAATTTGGGGAGGGGCAGAGGAGGAGAGGAGTAGCAAGTCTAGGGAGGATAATTTCGTTAATTTTGATTAGGGGTGTACAAAGCAAACCGATAAACCGCACCAAACCGATAAATCGAGTCAAATCGAGAAAAAAATCCGACTAGTGGTTTGGTGTTGAAAAAAAAACCTGACCATAATTGGTTTAGTTTGGTTTTAGCTAAAAAAAAGTCAAACCGAACCAAACCGACCCGACCCGACATTACGTGTATTTGATTTTTAAAATATTTTATACATAAAAATATTTATTTGTAATGTAATTTGTAAATATTTTTTAAATTTTTTCATAGTTTTTTGTCTTTTATCATATTATTTTAAGCTTGAACTTAGAATTTTGAATGCCAATAAGTTTTATATCCCATGGATGTTAGTAACTCAAATAAAGTCCAAATCAAAATCAACTCAACACTAATGCTAACAAAAGAAATTCAATTCTAACACTTGGAATGATAGTAATATTGGATATCTATTCTTTAGTTTTGCATATTTGGTTTAGAGCGTAAAAATACATAGCTTAATTTTTTTCTTTGTCATGTAATTAATACTTATTAGCCGTGCTTATTTTAGCATAACTTAGTATTTAGATTAAAGTCATTTTCTTTATGGCTTATTAATTAGCAAAACTTATTTTAACCGATTTTATTATCTTTTTTGTTGAATATTTTAACACAATGTCATCACCCATCTCATATTTTGTGTTATTTTCTTAAGAAACACCTTATTTATATAGTTGTATCTTACTAGGACTAAAGAAATATTTGAAGTAAAAGTCACATGTTTTGTTGAAGACTTTTTCGGAAAAAACCCCGAAAAACCCGAGAAAATCCGAAGTTGAAAACCCTGAATTTTATTGGTTTGGTTTATAAATTTAAAAACCTGACGCAATTGATTTGGTTTGGTAGTTGAAAAATCCGAACCAATCCGATCCATGTACACTCCTAATTTTGACAATGAAATTAACCTACACCCATCTAATACATGCGTCAAACTGACAAATGCATGACACATATTTCTAAATAAAATATTCACTTAACTAAGGTTAGTTAATATGTATTTTTACTTAATTTTACCACTTAACTATGATAGCTTCACTTTGATCACTGCCTACACCAATTTTGAATAATTTTTTCCTAAGAACGATCTGATTGTGTAGTGATGGTCAAAAGGTTTAACAATTCGCACTTGTAACATCACAATTTCATATGTGACCTTTGACTATAGACTATAGAGCAACTTCATTAGATAATAATATAAAGTATCTCTGGTATTTACAACTTGAATCATTTCTTTCTTTTTAGTTGTAGCAGCAATGTACAAACTGGAACCATTTAATAATTGAAATACTGATGGGATCCCAACACCAACTAAGCAATGTTTAATTATATATAATAATGGATTAACTTTGGTCATATTCGATCAGGACAAACTTAAGAGTTACGGGGTACCAAGGCTGTGATTAACTGGTCATTTCGTATGACAACAATGCACGTGCCAACTCCATGACCCTTGTTTGGTACCATTTAACCAATATCGATCACGTTAGATGGTACTTTGGAATGGATCTTTACTTTTTTTTAAATGGAATGGAATTAGAAAATGGGTTGATGTTTTTTCTTTTTCCCAAATGGAATGGAATTAGAAAATGGATTGATGTTTTTTCTTTTTCCCAAATGGAATGGAATTAGAAAATGGGTTGATGTTTTTTCTTTCTCCTATTGCTTGGTCGACGGGGATAATGATAATAATCTTGAGATAAAATGTTGAATTATTTATCTAATATTTGATTGAAATTTTTGTTGTTAATATAAATAATTGTAGAATTATTTATACTTCAATTGTCGCATTATTTTTATATATCACATTTATGGTGGATGACAATCTTGGGAGATAACACAACAGACATAGCAAAGATTCACTTATCCAAAGTTGTTCTTCCAAAAATCTTTTAAGAATGTTAAGGTAAAATCAAATGCGTATTTTATATTATATTTGATATATCCATCTTTATTGTAATGAACAAAATATGTACTAAAAAGTAAAAAGATCGACTAAATAACTCTATTATTAACTAACCAATACTATAATTCCCATTTTATAATACCAATATAACTTGTTCTCAAACTAAATGACTCAAAAGTGATTTCCCCCCTAATTCCAATGACCTCTGTATTATTGTTGATCAAGTGGATTTTCTTACTTCATTGATTTGGTGAAAACGGGGGAAGACCAGAGACTCAAGACTCAAGACTCAAAGTTTATTTATTGAGGTCAATGGTTCTTTAAGATTCAACTAATATGGTCCAATTTTGCTACTTTCTTTGTTAAAAGCAACAACACTAGTAGATACTCCGTAATGGAAAGAATGATAAATTACGTTAGTCTAGTAAGTGCTTTTATTATTTTCTTTCATAATAGATACTCGTTTGTTAGTGAGTAATCGACCACATTTCTTTTTCATTCCCAGAGTTTTAACATTATTCTTCTATTATCTTATTCTTAGATTTCTTTTACTATCTGTTATTTTCTTAAATTTCGATTATCTTATTATCTTATCTTATTATCTTAATGCCTTATTTTCTTCTTTCTTTGAGTCGAGTTCGCTAATGCCTCATTTTCCTTCTTTCTTTGATAATAGATACTCGTTCGTTACATGGGATATCCTAAATCATATGTCTTAAGTGCATTCGTTCTTTTCTATCGCAACTACTTACTAGCTCTTAATACATGTTAAATATTTGTATATTGTACAAAGTATTAATATCATTAAAATGTGGGCTCCCTTCTTTGGGTGGTCTTTAAATTTTGCCCCTCATATTTAAAATCTTTAAATTTTGCTCTTCTATTAAAATCACACGTTCGTGTTCGAACCCCCACACGAAAAATTTTAAAAAAAAAATCGCAAGGCGAGTTTAAATTTCGTTATGCCCCCGAATACATACTTATGCCTTTAAATAAGTTGCTGAACTCGTTAGTTACATGGTATATCCTAAATCATATGTCAGCCCATTAAGTGCGTTCGTTCTTTTCTATCGCAACTACTTACTAGCTCTTAATACATGTTAAATATTTGTATATTGTACAAAGTATTAACATCATTAATTTCAATTAAACATGAGCTCACGAAAATCCGCGCAAAAAAATGTTAAAATGTTCAATTAAAAACCCACGCAAATGTCACTTTTACTACTATATCTATTACCAAAACAACCACTACCACACAACCACCATCGACAATTACCTCACCATTTCCACCACCGACCGTCACTACCACTAGCGATAACCACCAACCATCTCTACACCAGCTGCCACAGCTCGACCACCATCGTTAACCACCTTCACCACTGATCCAAACATCACCTTTTTTCTAAGAAGAAAAAAAAAAAAAAAACTAACTGTTTTAGAGGGCACGATAACATTGCTTTCAACCAGTACTAACTGGAAAAATGTTAGTGCCAATACTATTCCCATATCACGAAAACTGCTACCGCAGAAGAAGGCACCATTTGGTCGGCAAATTTCAGATTATATCACAAACATGGTTAAGAATGCAAATTTTTCATGCTGGTTCCAGTAAACTGGATAGAACTTTTTGGTCAAAATAGCCACTTCAAGCCAGAAACAGAGCAAGCAACACTTAGTAGGTATTATCTCGAGCCAAAAAGTATATGAACTGTCTCTGTTCCAGACACACACTTGTCTTCAACAAACGGAATTGTCTTCCAGACTGTTAACTTCATAGGAGCTTTCCTATTACCTAAATTAATCAACATGTTTAGGATTCTTTCTCTCAACAGTCAATATAGAAAAGAACTTTCTAACCTTCATTTATGAGATCCTTTTCCGTGCAAATGGCTGCATAATGAGAACCAGCCAACTCCAGGAGCATAAACTCCCAATTGCCTGTCTGGTCACTGGGATCATCCACTGATATTTCAGATGCCTGAAAGAAAGTATTTGCTCTTTATGCTGTTTCAAGAGCTCAAATATTGGCTAAATAACAAATGATTCTATAAAGCTCGGACTCTCTTTTGCTGAATCTTGGAAAACCTCAGTGAAACCCACATATCATCACCTCTAGACATGTTGAGCTAATCACATTCTTTGCCAAGTCAATAATATCTTATTAACGTTGAGAATAATCAATCTTGATAAAAAAGTAACAGTGTCAAATCTCCGCACTTGAATTACGAGAGAGGTGAGACCCCACCTGTGGGATTACACTGGATATGTTGTTGTTGTGAGAGGTTACTCCAATAGCACTTCCAAAACGAATCGTAAATGTGTTGAAAGGTGAAGCTGAAAAACCTCTCCCCAGTGCTTTCACATATGCCTCCTGTAAGCAATCTGGCTTTCTTAGAAAGCTCAAATCAGTAGATAATAACATGAAAAGTTACCAAGGGATTCCTTTACTCTAAACGAAAGGTCTCGAGTTCCAGGCCGTGGAATGAAGAAACCCCTGTTAGGAGCATTTCCCCATTAAATGGGTCTTACACAGCATGAATCTGGATTATTCGGGCTAATGAGTATCAGATACCACATGGTTATAGCCGGAAAAAAAAAAAGAGACAACTTTGATTCTTCTCTTTCTATTTGATTAGCATACAATCACTAAGGATAACACGTTTGTCAAGCAGATATATCGGTTAAACTGTGCAAAAGCCTTCTCTAAATAAGCTTGCTACCTATAGGTGTATCAAAGAGGCAGTGTGACAGTGATGCTTCCAATAGAAAATACTTGGAAATCATAAGCCAATGTACATCTCAGCATAGAGACCACAAGTGAATACAGTCTTTGCAAACTTAGCCATGAAGGACCTGACACTTCTCAAGTTTAAGGAGAGGAATTGGGCGAGAAGACCCCTCAAGCCGGCTGATTATGGGCTAATCAGTCGTGTGAATAACAGAAATTGGAAATGAAAAGGAAATCCCTTTCACTTCATTCGGCTTGAGGGGTCTTCTCGCCCATCTCTCCAGTTAATATTGGTAAAGTATACAGGATGTATGTTACGGATTTTGGAGTATCTTTCTTTTTTCTTTCTGTAAGATTTTTTTAGAAAAAGATTTATGGAGCCTTAACTCCTTTGGTATCCATGCCAACGAAGCCATTTCTTGTCCATGTACCAGCTTGTTTAAATTTCCAGAAACCAACAGTCGTGTTACTTCTTTTACATAAACTTCTTTTGATAGAATCCTCACATTTTCCATGGAAATTCAAACGTGAACTGCAGGTTCACAACATCCTCGACAGTCCAACAAGACACTGCTAAGAAGCTATACTTAGCGAAAGAAAACCCCTTCAAATAAACCTTTTTTTTTTCATTAAATACCGCAATTCCATACCAGGAAAGTCAATTTGTGCCTAGAAATTTACTAAATTCTCTTTTGCCCTCATAAGTTAACCCTTTCTCCCGGTAAATTAGTAGAATTCTACCCCAAAGAAGGCTATTCTATTCCATTCATCACTCAGGACATTTTTTGCCAATGCAAGAGATAAAAATCATGTATATTCATTGTAATTGAGGGACGTTTATCTCAATCACTCCTCCATCTCAGTCATTCTCGATTTATTTCTAGTCTCACTATATGAGGGGTTCACAAAGCAAAATGCAAATAAAGAACCCATTCTGAAAAATCTTATCTTTCAAGCCTGTCTTGCAACTTTAAAAGAGTAACTCATGAGAAAGATTTAAGAGAAGTACGTGGAAAATATTACAGCTTAAAATATTGTGTTTCAAAAGGAAACGAGAAAAAGAACAGCAGAAATCATAGAACTGGAAGCATCTAAAGATGAATCATGATTCATCTTTAAATACTAGACAAAATATGAAGGAGGAAAATAAAAAAAAAAATGTTGCTGTCCGTGTAAACAAATCATAGAGTGAAACCATGAATATGACTACGAATAGCTACGCTTTAAAAAGTTCTAGTTGGAGTGATTTGTTAAATTTAGCTGGAGCAATAACTACAGTAAAATCAATTAAACTAAAATTTTTCTTTTGATTAGTAAAACAAACTAACCTTTAGTGTCCATAACTTCATAAACTCCTGGTGCTGAAGACGAGGATCTTTAACAGCAGACAACACTTCAAGTTCATGTTCTGAGAAGTATCTTCTAGCCAAATTCAAAACATTGTGCTTTACAGTCCTTTTCTTTGCTTCCACGTCAACACCAATCTATAAACGGAAGAACGCGTGATTTACCATGCAGTTGGAATGTATATATACACTGACTTTGAGGGACCAGAATATTACAGGAGAATTTATTGTCACACCACAGGCTACCAGAGACGATGTATGCGAGATGTTGAAATGCAAAGGAGGGGCGCCACAATGATCACATTGTTGCCAATCTACCTATAGGCACTATCAGATAGAGTTAACGGTAAACAATTATGAGAACATATAAAAAGAAAATCTTGAGCATACAACTGGAAAGCTACCAAACAATCAAATCGCCCCAACCTCAGGCTTCCCATGAATGTTCCTCCTAAACTTGAGGGATTTGGGTGAGATTGAAGAATTTATCTGATCTGGAAAAGCAAATGCATTTCAGAGCTATAATACAGATTACAATTCTCTTCCACAACTAAGCCAGCAAAACTTATTGTAGAGAATACAAACATGGATTTGTTGATTCATAAACTATAGATTCTGAATCTAAAATCAAAAAAATTATTCCGGTTCTAATTAGCAGCTAATAAGCATCTAAAATTACTCCCTCCATCCCAAAATACTTGTCATGTTTAGCTTTTCGAGATTCAAACTATATGGACTTTGACCAACATTTTAAGATGTATTTTTTTACCATATTGATATGAGAAAAATTCTAACTTATAGTACTTTTCGTATAGTTTTTGAGTATCTAAGTTTTGATTTTAAAATATTAAATTAATCTAGTCTAATTTAGCTCTGAAGATTAGTCAAATTGACTCTCGAGAAACGAAACATGACAGGTATTTTGGGACGGATTGAGTAGTAATCTCAGAGGAAAGAAAAAATATTAAATAACAAAAGAACTAGTTGCTCTTGCAAAACATCCGTTTACCAGAAGTTTTATCGCAACCATATAGCTTCTAAATGGTGAAACCATAAAACCTTTCAGTCATCTATATTTTGATCCAAACAAATTCCCAGGAACATACAATTTGCCTGCAATCCTACCCACCCAGAAAAATAAAAACAAGCACAAATTTAACACAACAAGCAGACAATAATCGGGGAGATAAATACATGTGTATAATGCATTAAAAATTTCCAAATTCTAACTCTCTTGCTACTATCAATTTCTTACTTCCAGGCAATCAGGGGCCGTGTGGTTGGTCTTTTAAGAGGTTAATCTATTTCTGGAGTGCAGCATAATATAATACACTGGTTGGTTGGTGTTTTAAGAAGAGTTAATCTCCGTATAAACCTTGCACAACATATACAACTTTTGGTTAGCATTTCACTTCTCTTTATGCATAATACCTGCATAAGTTAATGAAGAAAATCTATGTATCACTTAATGTAGTGTAGAACGTGAAATAAGAATACGAATTAGCTATACCTGGATTAACATAACAAATTTACCCTTATCACTTTTGAATTAAGACATTTCTTTTTCCTAAGTTATACAAGGTATACACAACAAACCAAACATCTAACAAGGAATAATCACTACATTACAATCCCCGCATTACTGATCCTGCAAAACTAATATTTGCATTATTAATCCCTGCATAACTAATCTTTATATTACTATTCCCTACATAACTTGTCTTCAAACAAAACGACCCCTCAAGGTTTCTAAAGCAAATACACTACCAAAAACCCAACAAAGTATCTTACATCTTGCAATGGTGGTTCTAACAAGCGTACGGGCGAGTAAAGCACTTGTCCTCAGCTCCTCTCCTTGCATACTTAACACATTTTCTTTCTCACATGGGGATAGAATTTCCATATATTTGTTCATAAGAGGTTCACCCTTCACTTCATTAGGTATTACATACCAAAGATGTGTCTCCCTAACATTCAAATCATTAACCAAAAACCATCAAAAGAATAGCAAAAACACATATTTTTAAACAAAAAAAAAAAAAAAAGTACTGAATCATACCTTGAAGATGGGAGTGGAATAGGAGACAAAGGGGGTAAAGAACTGAAGAATTTACTATCACTGCAACAATTTAACCTCATTCTGTGAAACCCACGTGGCATAGACGAATAGATTCTGCATATAACACATAAAAATTGAATCTTTTTTCTTCTCTTGGCAAACTCAATTTATATACACATTGAAATAGAATTTTGAAAGTATTAACATACCAAGCAAATGTATTGAGATGGGTGACGTTGTAAATTAAGAATCTCCTGGATTTGGACCTTTGAGTACACCTATGGAGAGCTAGAATTAGCCGTCGTCAAGGAAACAGAAGGACTTTGAGAGAAAACCAAAGTTGGTTTGTTTCAAGTGAATTGCATATTGATCCTGAAAGTATATAAAAATGAAAACATTACCCAACAAGAGATAATTTAGGGAGCAAATGGGATAGAATGACCCCTTACAATTTTAAATTGGGTAAATGACCCTCTTAGTTTTAGCAATTTCATTCTTTTTTATTTTTCTATAAATTTTCCTACATGGCAAAAAAGGGTGTGCTTTTGCAAAACTGAACTTAAAAAGGGTTATCTCTGCAAAACAATAGAAATGTGTATTGACATCAAAACAATAGAAATGTGTATCTCTGCAAAACTCTAGAAGCAAAGTTTCTTAACTCTTATCATCAAAAACGACATTCTCCATTGATTTTCAATTAGCTGCAAATTGAGCTACATTCTCTATTGATTTTCAAACTAAAGTTCTTCAATCTCCATTGATTTTCTTCAATTTTATTGGGTTAGAAATTTTTCCCTTGTATTGGATGTAAATTGTTCTCTTAGCTTCTACTCTCCAAGTGTTGCTTTTTTTATTTTTTCATTGCATTTGATCTTTAAGAGATGACCAAAAAAGCTTCCTCTAAATCTGTTGGGTCAGAGTCCCATGAAATGACGCTGAATTAGAAGAAGTTTTCAATGAAACAAACGAGGAGGAGAGAGACGAAGAGCAGGCAATTGATGAGGAGAAAAAAATAGAAGAAAGTGATGGGAATGAGTCAGAGAATGATGAATCTGCTGCTGAGGAAGAGAGTGACGGTGAATCTTCTGCTCGACACGAAGAGAATGTCGAAGTTGGGGAAAACGAGGTAATTTTATTTTGTTGTTCGACTCTCCCATGATAATGGAGGAAACTTGTCATTTCCATAATTATTTTCAGTGAATTAGTCAATACTTTGTGGGTTCAACAACCTTGGTATTGTCATAGGTGGTGTCGTTTGCTTTTATGAGGAATTGATATGTGACTACTATGATCGTCTTTTACGAATTAGTTCCAGCGTAAAAAAAAAGGCATCTTTAATAATCTTTAAAAAAAAAACATGTATTTTCTAACTTCTAATTTAGTTAATAATTTTTTGCAATTTTTGTAGTTAATAATCTTCTGTTTACGATCTCTTTGAAGTTAACAATCTCTTACAATTTTTAAAGTTAATAATCTTTTGTTTACAATATCTTTAAGTTTATAATTCAGTTAACTTTATGTTTAAATCAGTCATCTCTTATGTTTTGTTATATTATCTCTTGTGTTTAAAGTTAATATCTCTCCCGTATTGTTCAAAGATCTCTGATATAACTAGTTGAAGTTCTTGCTAATGTATTTAGTCTCTGTAGTTCGTATCATAGCTAGTTGTCTACTGATGTGTGATTAAATATGCAAGTAAATTAATAGTTCAGTTAATGATCATTGTGTTGTAGTAAGCTATCTCTTATGTTTGTTTGATTATCCCTTGTATTTAGAGTTAAATATCTTATGTTTTGTTCTGAAATCTCTTGTATAACTAGTTGAAGGTCTTGCTACTGTATCTAGTCTATAGTTTGTACCATAACTAGTTAAGAGTCTTTATTGATGTGTGATCGAATATGCAGGAAAACTAATAATTCAGTTAATGGTCACTGTGTGTAAATAGGTGATCTCTCATGTTATAAGTTAATCTAATCCAATTTAACTATAAGTACAATCTGAAAAATATGTTTTTAACACAAAAATCATACGCAATACGTTGAGTTGCGGTTTCAGAAATTTGATATCCCCTCCCTGGATGCAGCATGGGAGGAAAAACCTTACTTGTATTGCTTATTCCATCTTCTATCTTGTATAAAATAATACTATATAAGTTCTCGTATTAGTTATACAACGCTTGAGTTTTGGTATTAAAATATGCATAACTTATGCGGATTTTAATTTATACCAATTTATATACCAAGAGTCCAAGATTAACTTGGCTTATATCTCAAACTGAACCACCCATAAATATTTGACTGAAATAAGTAGACCGAGTGAAAATTGTTCTATATGTAGAAGAAAATGACTTACATCTATTATTGAACAAAGTTATTTTCCAGTTTTGGTTAAAAAAAATTCTCCAAGAAAGCTGTATATGGGTAAAACCGAGGACAAGGATATCCTCGGTTCCCCGACATGGGAATTGAGTTCGGTTAGGGCCAGACCGACCACACCTGGCCCCGGGTTGTTGAGTTCGGTTGGAGTCAGACACCGAAGTACGATGAGAAGGCAGTTAATCAACCATAATGGGGAGACCGAAATATCGGCCACCAGCCGGGTATTTCGGCACCAATCCCGCCCATCAGTTACTGAAAGATTATGTGCCTTATTTAGATTTGTACTAGGGTTAGGACTCCTCTACTATATAAAGAGGAGGCCCCCCTTTGCTTTAGGTGGTTCTTGATCACACGCACAAATCCAAAAAGCAATACAATTGTTAGCAACTGTTCATTAATCTTTCTAAGTGTTTCATTACTGTTCATTATTCATTACACAGCCATTGTAGCTCGATCTCGGTTGCCAGAACCCGAGGTTGACCATAACTTGTTGTGGTTAGATCTTTTATATTCACATTTACTTCATTATTTATCGCATAATACTCAATCATGTTAAAGCAAACCGCACATCCTTTGTACTACGTACAAATTTAATTGTTATCCATTTTTAGGGTAAACAAAAGCATCTTTATTTCAAGGTAATCAAACACTAACAACACTGACTCTCCTCGTACCAAAATGTAGTTCTCATTAGTGTACCTGATAACAGTACTATTGGTTGATGAAGACCTTGAAACCATAATTTTGCATATAATCAACTTGTGCTTCTTGGATATCCATGGCTGACTGCACAACAGATTCTTTGCATGACTTACCTCAATGGACTTCATTGTAGGTTTGTCCTCGAAATGAGAAGAGATTGCTTTAAGACGTCCACAACCAAACAAAACCAAACGCTCAAGGCAAGGAAATGCATCATCATCGGCATTCCATTCGTCAAACCAATAACAATATATACTATTTTCAACACTTTAAGTTGAGGCTAAGAGTACTCATTCCTCACTTTCCATTTCTTATTGTAAAACTCAATGGACTTCAGTTTTAGTACCTGCGGGTTGGGAAGCATTGCAATATTTGATTCGTCAGGACCGCCTAATTTGGCGTAAGATAGTGAATTCGTCTGAGCTTAGTCTTCTCTTCTGAGACGATTGGAGGCTGGGGAAAAGGGCACTCTGGAAAAAGGGCCTGTCGTACGTAGGGGTGAAGAAAGCTCCTTCTCTTATAGGAGAGGCGCTATTGAATGAAAAAGAAAGTCTTCAAGAAGTGGGAGGCTCGTAGACGCTACTAGTGCAATGACTAGTCTAATCTCTTTTCTCCAACTTTTTGAGATACGATGGGAAGATGTATGCATCTCTTCCGTGTGGATGCCTTGGGGAATAAATCTTGAAGGTCTCTAGCTTTGTCAGAAAATTCAAGATAGGGAATGGTTTGGAATAATCATTCAATGAGCATTTCGGTTTCCGGAGATTAGGTGCTTTTCTCAACATCAATTCCATATCCTCGGCATGAGAAAAATGTAGAGAGGAAAGAGTCTCCCACTCATAAAACTTTGAGGAGCTATCGATAAGTAATTCCTCTACAACATGTGAAGTGAAATAAGTTCGAAGTATGTCTGCAGTTGTCTCAATTTAACTATCTTCAAAAGTTCAATAGGTAGTGGAAAACTTCTTCCAGATAATGGAAGTATCAAAGTTTCCAAGATTGGCTATGGATGAAGTAATCATCTCACGAGTCATTGTTGCTACAAAATACCTCAAGTAAGGTAGCTCCAATGGGATAGAATCAATACAGGTGAACTCCAAATCCAACACTTTTAGAAACCTGAAGTTCCGAAAAAAGTGAGAGGCGTGGTCAATTGTAGTGCTTTCGCTTTCATGTCTGTAAAATACAGAGCCAACAAGTGAGCAAGATAAACTCCATGCCTCAAGATTATCCTTCGCACTATAAATGGACATGCGACATTGAGCAAGCAGCTTATGAGAATAAATACAAGCAGGAGGATCGCCATTTTGGTTCCTATATGAAGATATAAGTATAACTGTAAGATTTAAATTTTCAAATATAACTTGAATTCTCGGTTAGTTTGAAAAATAAAGTATCAGTACTTGGTGTATTACCGTTTCATCCATAGTAGAAGATTATCCTTGCTAGCTCTTTCCTTGCAGAAATTAAGCCAAAGGTCATGGATCCTACATGCTTTGACCTTACCAGTAGAACTCCTTTTAACATCCGTCACTACATTTCCTCCAATTGGATTCTTGATATGACCCCATCTAGCTCAAGGCCATTCACTAGGAGCCAAGCAAAGGAGCTTCAAGACCTTCAAGCTCTATTCATAAAGAAGGAAGCATGTGAGGAGCTAGAAGAGAAGATCTCAAGAGTCTACAACATTTGGAAGGTGGCTTGGGAAGATTTGGAGAAGACATCTCAAAGTGCAAGAGGGACATTTTTGCAAACTGTGGGCGTTTGATGCAAATATTGACCAAGAATGCAATTCAAGGTCAAGAGTACAATTGGGGGCCACATTTGCAAGTTTTAGTCATCTAGATGGTTGAAGACCCATGTTGGAATATTTTTGCAAAGAGCCACTTTTGGGCCTTTGTTGTAAGCCTTAAACAATAAATAGGAGACTTGTCTCATCATTTTCATTCTCTTAGCTTGAAAATTGATGAAACTTGAGTGTATTAGTTTGTTTAGTAGTTAGCTTAATATAGATTGTTTGGCTTGATTAACTAAGTGTGATTTCTTAGTTGTGCCCTGAATTGCTTTTCATTGAATTTGCCTAGGATTGCTCATTTGATAAGATTCAACCTAAGAAACTCTAGAAAAACTTGAAGAGCAAGAAAATCAAAATAAAGGATGGATGAAGAATAGAGATGGAAGAAGGGTAGATGGATAGATATTAGACCCCTGGGATAGATTCTATGAACAAGGTTGGGTATATGAAACCAACCCCTTTCAATTGGAATGATATCCTAAAAACCTAAGCAATTTGAATTTCAAAGAATTGACTCAACTTGAATCCACAAATGAGCAATCCTAGGCAAATTCAATGGAAAGCAATTCAAGGCACAACTAAGAAATCACACTTAGTTAATCAAGCCAAACAATCTATATTAAGTTAACTACTAAACAAACTAATACACTCAAGTTTCATCAATTTTCAAGCTAAGGGAATGAAAATGATGAGACAAGTCTCCTATTTATAGTCTAAGGCTTACAAAAATGGCTCTTTGCAAAAATACCCCCAACATGGGTCTTCGTCCATCTAGATGACTAAAACTTGCAAATGTGGCCCCCCAATTGTACTCTTGACCTTGAATTGCATTCTTGGTCAAGATTTGCATCAAACGCCCACAGTTTGCAAAAATGTCCCTCTTGCACTTTTAGCCACTTTGAGATGTCTTCTCCAAATCTTCCCAAGCCACCTTCCAAATGTTGTAGACTCTTGAGATCTTCTCTTCTAGCTCCTCAAATGCTTCCTTCTTCATGAATAGAGCTTGAAGGTCTTGAAGCTCCTTTGCTTGGCTCCTAGTGAATGGCCTTGAGCTAGGTGGGGTCATATCAATTCTCCAAGTAACATTCTGCTGTATCTTCTAAATTCTCGTCTTTGCAACTTTTTATGAATCCTCCTGACATCCATAACCATGTTAATTTTGAAATCTTAATTTCTTCGTCCTCTAGAAATGCTCCGAAATAAAGAAAGCAAAGTCGCAGATGATAAGGTAAATGTTGATAACTTTTCTCTATAATGGCCTTTGAATCATTGTGAATGTGCGAACCTAAGTCTGCAGCAACTTGTCTCCAACACTCTTCTTTCTTCTCCGTCTTTGCCAGAATACCTGCCTCCAGAACAATTGAAAGAGGCAGCCTTCCACATATCTTTGCTACTTCTTGCCCAACTTCAGTGAGGTAAGCTTTCTTTACCAAACACTTTGTTTTCAAGTAACTTCCAAGTTTCATCTCCCTTAAACATACTAAGCTGAGGGGATCACTAATAGATTTTACATAAATGGAAACTTCATGATCTCGCGTGGTGAGGATAATTCGACTGCCATTATTAGCATCATTGAAACAAGATCTTAAATCATCCCATGCAGTAGTTTCCCATATGTCATCAACAAGGATAAATATCTTTTGGACAACAAAATTTCCCGTAGCCTATCTGCTACCTCAGCATCAGTAGGCGGGCTACGAAAAATAGGGGTTTCACCAATAGCATCACGTAGAAGGCTATTAACAATTCCTTACACGTATACACTTGAGACACACAACAGTACTGCACGAATATCAAAGTGAGATATTACAACCTCATCGAAATAAAGTTTGTTGGCCAAAGTCGTCTTAGCTAGTCCTAGCATTCCGACAATTGAGACAACATCTAGCTCTTTGGATCCTCTTATTAGCTTTTCTTTTAATGTTGCCATTAAGTCCTCAAAGCCTACAAATTCTTGATTCATCATTGGAGTCGTAGCAGTGGCAGTGGCAGTAGTATCATGTAATCCTAAGCCAAACTCAACCATTTTCTTTTCATGAATCTGCATTATCTTAGTCTTGATAAATAATCTCCTCTATGATGTCCACGAACCAACGAACAAGACACCAGTCAGGGACTTCTCTGCTTATACAAGCATCAACAATGAATTCTACTTCATATGCTTTGTCAATCAATAATGTAGCACAATCTTGAAGTCTTTCATGCTTATTGTGTCGCTCTTCTGCAGTGTCCTTGAGAAAAAATTGATACTCTCAAGTTCGTCCTGAATTCTTTGAAGGTGATTGTTAAAAAAATCAAGTGAATGTGCGCATCGGTCTTGGAACTCCTTCAGGTTGTTTAAAAGAAAGTCGACATAGCCCTAGTCCATGAATCCTTGGCAAGTTAGATTGGAAGGGCTTCCGTATGATGAGGTAAATCACTGCCTTGATACGTTCAATGTTGCTAGGAAAATCAAAATCCTCCAAAGCCATGTCTTCCTTCTCCTCTTCGTTATCATACAACGAGTAAACGAGAAGTCCGACATCAGCAATTACAGTGCCTATATCTTGAATATGAAATATGAGATCTTGCGCAAGCAGAGGGAGATGATTGACTCTCAAGAGGTTCAGCATCTCCTGAAGGGTTCCCATTTGATCTTTTATAGCAACTATTCGACTTGGTGTACTAATAGTTGATATCTCTTCCAGATTGTGTAGGAGACTCTTTATAAAGCTAGCCTCACAATCAGCTACATACTCAATTTGGATAATGGGATACCATCGTGATTGTGTTGACTTCAAAGCTTGACGAATCTCAACATAGATCTTGGGGATGCATGGTTGAAAGGGCTTAATTCTCATTCGCAAGAGCTCAGAAAGCAAACGATTCATTTCATCTATAGCCGAGTCTTGATCTCCATTGACATGACATGGCAAATACAACCAGGGAATTATTGCTGCATGGACAGCCAAAACTAAAACATGAGTGAAGACAAAAGTTTTCAGCAAATTCAACTCCTTTAAGACCTCTTCTATATGTGTCTTGGATCCCGGAACAAAAAGTGGTGAATGTGAATCACAAATCTTCAGTATATCACTGAGATTTTCCACCACATTATCGATGAATTCTGTTACAAATATGGGATTAGCAACACCATGCTTCTTGGATGAAAGTTGAAATGATATTATTTTCAGTATGAAGTATTCAGCTCTAATTTCCAACTTAGTTGTCAAATCTTGTTTTGCACTTGAGAGAATATAAGATCAAAATCTGGACCGACTTTTCCAAGGTCGATTGCAACATCCTGAAACAGATTTTGGACTTTCTGTATGACCTCTGGCATGTAGCATTCATCTGTGAAGCTCTTCAGGCTGAGTAAAACATCAAGGAATTTGAACTCCCTTTTAAGGAAGTCGATTCGATCTTTTGAAGTCTCCAGTCGTTTTCAATCTTTCGCAAAACATCAAGGAGGTGATATGTCTCTGGAGACATAATTAGTTCTTTCTTTGGCTTGCTCTTGTTTAGAATTTTGTTTTCAAAAAATTGTAATTATTTCCAGCTTTCGTTTAGACAATTACAGAAACACTTTAGTTGCTTCAATTATAATGTATAACCAGCAAGTCAACTGTCCACAATATAATTTTGTTACTTAGGGTATAAATTAATATCAGGGACAGTAGACTTTAAGGATTAAGAAACAGTCATCTTCTATATATGTTGGACCTGGTCATGTCACATGGATTTCATTAATTATCTTATTACAAGGTTATAAATGGGGCTACACGAAATAATATTACAATTAAATTGGATCTAAAAGACCGTATAAGAACATTAATTAGCGGAATGAGGATACATTTCTCCATCAACAATCAAGTTGATTGAACAAGAAGTATTTGTTGAAATGAGATAAAGTGTGAATTAGGCGCACGTCACGGGTTTGAATCCCGCCGTAAATAAAACCGGCTATTTAAGTGGAAAACGGTAGAAGGACGAGTCCATTATCCATCGAATTTCGAATGCAAAGATTTCTGGGCTATAAAAAAGAGTTAAGTGGGAAATGATAGAAAAAAGAGATTGAATTTGTGTTTAAGCGAAACAATATAGTAATTAGATTTTAGAACTAGAAGTATGACGTCAACTCAAAACAGGAACTTCTTTATGCTTCCTTGAACTAACATCACAAGAACACAAGCACAAGAAAGACCGTTCCTCTGAACAATTACTTTGTGGAAGCTCAAATATCCCTAACGTACTTCCAATCCCCAATACTACTCGGGGAAAACAACACAAAATATCCCTAAAATATAAAATATTTATCCGCTCATGTCATCTCCTAAATTGATTTCGCTTTTTATTCAATCGGCCGAAAATATTTACTAGAGTACGAAACCCTTTCTCCATTGATACTATCACAAAGATATATCATGATGGTATTATGGAGGACTAAGACAAGGACTGATGCAGTCATTCATGATATCGTCTCAGTATATTTATGTACCACGATGGTATTACGGAGGACTGAAGAGTGTCTTATTGAAGGACTGAAGCAGTCGTCCACGATACCATCACAGTATATGTATATAAAATGATGGTATCTCATACAGTTTTTTTTTTTTTTTTTTTTTAGAAAAGTGTGTCTTTTGAATAAATGATATGATACCATCTCAGGACCCGTTTGGCCATGAGAATTATTCACTTTTTTCTGGAAATTGTTTCAGTTTTTTTGAAAAATAGTGTTTGGTCATGAAAATTCCAAATATAACTTGAAGTTGTATTTGGAATTTGGAAAACAACCAAAACCTTGTTTTCACTATTTTCACTTTCTGTTTTTGACCCTTGCTTTTGTTTTTCCTTTTTCAAATTTTACCCTAAATTTTTTATTTTTATAAATTTAACTTCGTTTATTCTAGTATTGATAGTGTTTACAATTATTTGTTTTAGTTCTTGTCGCGTTTTGGTAATGAAAAACAGGACATTGGTCCAAATACTTGCAATAACCAGATATTTGCAATAGCAAATAAGATTTTGGTAACCAGAAATTTGTAATGACAAAGACCATTGTGATGTTCCATTATTAACTTTGCGTCCTTTTAAAAAAAATATATATATATTTATTAAAAAAGAATTCTAGACCTTAGTTTATTATCTATGGTTAACTTAACTGAGATGGGTGTAGCAGATAAGTTTTTACCATTCCCTCTTCCTCAAAGGGGCTTTGGTTCCCTTTTTTTTAGAGGTGGGGGGGTTGATGGTCAGGGAGGAATTGTGGTATGTGAATTTGAAGTTTCATTCTGCTAAAAGTTGTTTTCACTAATGTATCAGTTGTTTTGATGTAATTGTGTAATCGCTTGTTCTGATTCAACCAATATGAATGGTTTTGCTAGTTCTTAGAAATGAGGAGTATAAATCATATTTCATGTTTTTTAGAAAAAGTACATTCAAACAACCCAATATTATTTGCAAAAACTATAACCAAACACAACTCTAACTTCAAAAATTCCTAATAAAGTGATTTTTTTTTTTTTAGGTTTCTATGGCCGTTCTACTCAGTATATTTATATACCATGTTGATATCATAATTTTGGGGGCATTTCGGGTAAATAGTTTCAGGGCATGAAAGTAAGAGGAGTATGAATGGGTAATTATTTTATTTTCAGGGGACAACGACGTTCTTTTCCCTAAGATTTAAGCTATTTGTAGTGAAAGTATAAATAATTTTTACTCAGAAGTGATATCAAACATTAGAAAGTTAATTAACCATTTTGTCAGAAGCAATCCCTCAAGTTTTGATCAATAGGCAATTAGGATAAAAATAAATATATATTACAGTCCCACAATAAGAATATCACGTGACGTAGTTATGAGAACTAACCAAGCTTTTGGCCATAGATTCCCCAAAAAAAATTGGAAAATTTGATTTGGGCGAAGATTTTCAAGTTTTGAAAATGTGTTTGGTCATAGTTTTTCAAAACATATTTCACTTTTTTGTTTTGGAAAACATGAAACATTACTTATACCCATAAGTTCTAAAAACTATCAAGAATACCAACCATACAAAACAGACATACTTGTTAATCCCAAATTATGTAGAACATCATATTTAATTAACAATTGCTAATAACACACTTACTAGCTACTACAATTCAAATTGCAAAATAAAGATCCATTCGTGTAGGAAAAAGAAAAAAACGGTAGTAACTAGCTATTCTTTAATATGATCTTTCCACATTTTACAAATGATCTTCACTTTGTAGAAGAGACTGATTTAATTGTGAAAACATGATAGATATAGCTTAATAGAGGAACATGGCAGATAAAATTAGTTGGGTCATAAATAGATGCATTTTTTTTTATAAAATACAAAACTTTGGGGTAGTTTTTAAAAGTTTGAAAAAGGCCAAAACATAGAACTTGGCCCAAAAACAGGTTGAGCCAGAACATGGGAATTTGAAGATCTATTTTCAAAATCTATCAAAATCTTATGGCCAAACAAAAATTTGAAAATAAATATTTAAAATATGCTCCCAAAATCTATGGCCAACCGGGAGCTAAATTTTCAGGAGATTATAAAATTATTGCCTATAATTGAGTATTACGTGAGAGGCCGCTGAGATGTTCGTTATATTTTAGACCTGGAAGATTTCATACTAGTCAATTGGGAACTTTTAGACTGGGGTCTAGAAATTGAACTATCTATGAAAAATAAAAAATGAAAAATTATGACCGTCTAGAAGGTTTCACTTCTTCTGAAGTTGTAGAAGAACTGGAAAAAAAAGAAGTATAATCAAACTTTAAAACCGATATTCTAAAGTTGTTCGAACGCGATAATGTGAATTTCTCATTCTTCTAGCTAGGTTGGGTAGAGTAATTTTTAAATTTAAAAATAAAAAAGACATGTTCTCAAAGACAACTCTAGTTATTGACTTATTGATTTGTGAAGAAGAATCTTTATGGAATGTTCTTCTATACTTTAATGAAATTTCTGCAATGGTATTTTCCGAGAATCAGGTACAAAATTTCGTACTGATCATTACATAGCTTTTTATAAATTCTGCACAAGTTAGGCATTAATATACAAACGAGTGAAGTCAAATCACAAAGAATATTCTAATTAATTTTGACTACTATCAATTGAAGTGAGCTATTTCCACACACAAAAAGTAATTCAAAACAGCTGATAGAATACCTTTCAAAATAAACAACCATTCTGAAAAATATGTCTTTGTCATCTTGCAGAGTAGCGTGTTCTCCCCCATTGATGAATTCGAGTTCTAAAAAATATTTATTCAAACAAGTCATTTTAATTATTTGTACAATCAGTACTCCTTATTGATAATATTAAGAAAAAAAATATAAGTTACCTATTAGATTGTTATAATAGATTAAATTAAAAAAAACAATAGTATGGAAAATGTTGGCAAGTTTTTTTCGTTCTTTTTTTTTTTTTTTTTTTTTACTAGTCACGAAGTGACAAAAGGCTGAACCATATCGGATCAATGCAAAAAGGTCACTCTGCCACTTATAATATCTCGTCGAGTATTTAAATCATTTGCAAGGATTTTACCTGTCACTCGAAAGAAATTGTACTTCAAAACTGTCATTGCGACTCTTCCGTTGTGATTATTTAGTCGACGATACACGTGCCCATGGGAGCCAAAGACCCCAGATTTTTAGTAAGTTAAATCCCCCATTAACATTGCCAACTCTTTTTTTTTTTTTTTTTTGGGTCTTCTTTCCACACGTTTAGTTTCTTGTCTTTCTTCATTTTTAAAGTTTGGTGTTGACTAATTTTATACACCTAATAATATGACTAATATTGAAAGGATTTTAATATTATAATAAATACTTTTCGTAGGGCTCCTTAGATTTTGACGTTCAGATCTCCAACAAATTGAGGAGTTGGTGAATTAAGTGATTTTTCTAGCTTTCGTACAAAAAAACCCTAACTCCTTAATTTTCTTTTAGATTGACAAATGGGAAGGAATTACGTTTGACTTCAACTAAACCATGAGTATATTCATCTTCAATCATCGACGGTTATATACTTTGGGGTAGAATAGGTTGGTTATAACTAATCCATTAGTTAAGTAGTTGTTCATATTTGATTTAACGAGTCCTTTTTAGTGGTTACAAGTATTTGATAGAACCTGCTCTTGTTCTCATCCATTCATCTATACCTAACAGTTTTTTTTTTTTCTTTTCTTGGAAATATTGTTCCAATTAGGGGTGTTCACGGTTTGGTTAAAAACCGAACCAAACCGATAGTTATTTGGGTTTGTTTTGGTTTGGTTTTGAATTTTGGAAAACCGATAATATTTGGTTTAGTTTAGTTTAATTAAAAACAACCGGTAGAGTAACCCGAACCAAACCAACAAAATAATATACACTATTTTAATAATTCTCTGTACACCATGAATTAACTTTTATGTATAATTTTAAATACTTTGTTTACTTTTTCATCAAAGGTTTCTTTATTTCTATTAGGCTAATGAACTTTACATCTTAAACCCATTTCTTAAAAGGAATCCACGAATGCAAACTCATTTATTCAAAGAAACAACTATGAGATTTACTTAATAAAAGTAGTTGTATTTTTTATAAACTTTATTCACTTGATTAAAGCTTATAGATCTTAAGACATTTTCTCCATAATCCATGAAAATTATAACTCCCACGCTAAAAAGTTACTAACGGATTAGCTATAATTTGGAAAGTGATAGAAAAGTCTTTCTTAATAGTTGGGAAAAAAAAAAGGGGAAGAGAGAAATACAATTAGGTTTCTTAAATACAATTAGCCAAACCAAACCAAACCGACAACAACCAAACCGATGGATATGTATTATATTTGGTTTGGTTTAGTTTTTATAATTAAAAAACCGATTAAGTTGGTTTGGTTTTGGTTTTAACCAAAAACCGACTCATGAACATCCCTAGTTCCAATTATATACATTTATGTTTGGGCTAACAACATTTTTGGTTCCTTGATAATTTGTAAATTTCAATTTTAGCTCTTGTAATATTTGACTTAGCATATTTAACCTTCAGTGTGCCTTTTTGATCCCTCCGCTAGTGAATATTCACAAACTTACCAAAATTATTAATCAATACACCATTTAATTACCAATATATTATGTTAAGTTTGTATTGTTGCTCCATAATTGAAGGTAATATGCTTCTAAAAAAGATCAAATGTAATATATTTCCTACATAAAAGGACTAAACAATAAACATTTTAATTATTGAAGGTCAATATGTCTGAAGGACCAAAATTATAATTTACCAATAATAAAAGGTCCAAAAATACTATTATCCCTTTACATTTTTCGAGTCATACACCATCCAATAAATAATGTCCTGTTGGTTGGATAGGCTAAATCTTGATATCTACTAATAATTGCTCTAAACTATAGACAAGTCAAAAATACATAAAACAATATCTCTAACATAAATAAACTACAAGAAGGATAGTTTTCTTTGACAAATTCTCAGCCTCGTACCACACTACAAAAATCATCCCCACCCACCCTTTTCTTTTAGTGGATATATATTAGTCTAGAAATTAAACTTCTTTCCCTTAAGCTTTCTTCTCTACACTTCCTCTTCTATCTCTTACTGTTTCATCCCAAATTCTTTGCCTAAATCCAAAGGGGAAATTGAAATGCTAGGGATCAAGAAGTTTGTTTCAGTTAAGAAACTAGCCAAAAAGGCTAAGGCCATAACCAGTAATACAATTTATCGTGACCAATCATATCATCATGAGTACTTTCTTATCAAGGACAAGGAAGAATGGTCGCTCACTAGCCCTAAATCCTCAATACCAACAGGGAAGTTAGCTCTATATGTGGGAGAAGAACGAGAACGATTCCTCGTTCCAACGAGCTATCTTTCTCATCCATTGTTCAAGATTTTGTTGGAGAAAACTTACAATGAGTTTGGCTTTGAGCAAACAAGTGGATTAGTGGTGCCATGCAGTGTCAATGCATTTCAAGAAGTGGTCAATGCTGTGGAATGCTGCAATGGGAAGTTTGATTTTGGCGAGTTGGTAGAGGAGTTTTTGTAGATATATGAATCGTAGCATAGAGGATAGGATGTTTTGTAACTTTTGGCGGATCACAATTCTAGTGCGACCATGGCATGAGAAATGGATCCAAGGATTTATGAGCTAGGAGTAATTATTTTAGATGTTTAATTCTTTTGTACCATGAGGTTTGGTAGGGTTAGATTTTTTTTATTTTTTTTATTTTTTGTAATACTTTTTTTTGTAGTAGGTTTAATTTCCCTTTTTGTTGGGAATGGAAGAGTTTGATCACTACCAGAATAACTCATATTTGTGACTATTTTATGTGTGATTGATTTATTCGGGTGTTTACTTCAAATCAATGGATGCATGATATGTGTTTGAACATACACGATTATTGTTTAATCATGGTTTGTTAATATATTTTTGCTTCATTAAATCACTTAATCATAATAAATTAAATTGGTTTGATGTTACATCAGATTAAAAAAAGTATGTACCTCATTGGTTTGCAGAATGTTTTCTAAAGTACACTTCGTTTAGGGACGAATGTAGCTTGTATACTGCAATTAGCTCAGACAATCTGAACTATAAACTGAGTTAAAAATTATACAATTACCTCTCCGTTAGTATTACGTGTAACTTGGAGATGGGAAACTTGAGAGAAGTATCATTTCTCGATATTTTATTTAGTGTCAACTATCTACCGTATGTGTAAATTATTTGTTGTGACAAACAAGTGAATGAGAGATGTTACTGTCTTTCACAATTTTGCCTCTTCAGTTTCTACAAGCCCGGCGGTGTAGGGAGTGATAATTAACAATTTCCTCTTTAAATTCTTCTTTTTTTCCTTGGATGACACGTACTTTTTCAAAGTAGCCTGTCGAAATTACCAGTTCAAGGGTTTGCTAATAATCAAAGGAATAAATTATTTTACTTCGTTATCATCAAGAGGTGCTTCATATATTATATGTGTATTTAGTCAAACATTGTTGATGAGATGAGCCAAGAAGAAATTAAAAGTAGTAGCTAGGCTGCGTGCACGTTTGTTGGTGGAAACTTTTGTGTTTGATTGCATGCGCCGAACAGCAGCCGAATGCCCCATTATATTAAACCTTCCGATATAAGTATTAAACTTATAAATGGACAGCAACCTACATCTTGCAAATGATATTGATTTTTCCTAAATAAAGTGGACATGTTAATAGATATACTCATTAGTTTTACACTAAAACGATATAAATATATAGATTTTTGCTACCATTACATGAAAGTATTAGATTAACATTATCCTTTTTTATTTTATTGCTCTTATTTTTTGTTGATAAGGGAGCCCGCAATCGCTACCCTTCGAGTGTGTCCGCTCCAGTTTAATAGCCCGCAATTGTTCATGCCAACCATTCCTAAATTTCAGATAGTTCGTTGGATTTGTTTTGGTTCCGACTCGATGAATTGCTCGGTGACTCGAACTTAAAGAATACACGTGAAACTTTTTTCTCCTCCTCTGATATGATCCTAAAGGGCATGATTGATGCTAATGGCTCAAGGGCATGGAAGAGGACGTTGGAGACACTTGTGGATCCACGTAAGAGAGCAAATGATATTTGGAAGATAGCTTGGCATTTGAAGAGTTGCAAAGTGGCTAGATGCGCAAAATGGCTAAAAGTGCAACTATGGGGCTAAGATTGCAATTGGAGGTCATACTTGCAAGTTATGAGGTTAGAATGACAATTGGAGGTTATAATTGCAGTTATGAGACTTTGGATACGAATTGAAGACGCTTGGTATTATTTTTGCAAAAGAGCACTTTAGGGTGCCTTTTGATGTAATAGACTTTAGTATAAATAATTGTTTTCATCCATTTGGAAAACTTGCATATTGATGATAAACTCAAATTGAGAGAATTTTAGTATAGTTTGTTTGGTTATTGTTCAAGTGTGATTTCCAAGTTGTGAATTGAATTGCTTATCCATCAATTCATCTAGATTGCTCATTGTGATTCAAATTGAGTCTCTTCTTCAATTCAAATTACTTAGTTCTTTGGTTGAAATCCAATTAGGAGGGTTTAGGTTTCATATACCTAAGTTTGCCTATAGATTTCATTACCAATTGGGTCTAGTATCTATCCTTCTATCTTCTCATCTACAATTTCCCATATCCCTTTTATTTCCTTTTGTTTTTGTTTAATTCTTAGATTTTCCCTAGGTTGATTGTTATCATCCTCCTCCCTCACCCAGTGGAAACAATTTTCTTTCTTTGAATCATACTCTTGTATTTTGGTATGGATTCCTTTGTGGTGAAATATTAATTTACAGAATGATCATAAACATCACAATTAAATGAAAACAAGGAAGAAGTTAAAACCACATAAAATCAAAATGTTGTCTCTCAGAGGCGCAGAGTCAAGATTTTTAACTTTTGGATTTTGAATCACAATTCTTTTTACCTACTGGTTTTGAATAGAATATTCATTTGAGCCTAAGTTACTAGGTTCTAACAAACCCATAATTACAATGCTACTCAATTGGCCGCCCCCGCAATTTCTATGAACAATCTAGCAGCCAATTAAGCATTTTTGACAGCAAAATGATTAAATAACACAAAAAGAGCGATACAAAAAAGGTGGTTGTGATTCGTGATGTTAATTTTGAGCTAGATAATGAATTGATATTCATTGTAGCATTATCTTACCTTTTAAGGTAAGCTAGTTGAAAAAGCAAAAAAATAAAAAAAAATAAAAATGAAGAACACTTGGAAGTTGTTGCAAAATACCATCTTCTTCAATTGGGCTTTTTTTCAAGTACAAGTCCATGTTTCTTCCTCCAAATCAATTTGGTTTCCACCATGAAAACCCAGACCCGATGAAACATGACCCGGTAGATGACTTCATAAATTAGCAACCTCATTTAAAATTCCCAACATCATATCAACCGTCCATCTGTATTCTCACAAGACCAACGGTTCAGTTAATAACCAAGAGCGTCTTACCAAAAAATTCAAATTCTCATCTTCATCCCGCTCCCCATTTTCAGATCTCTCTAAAACACAAACGGCTAATCTCTCTCTCTCACACACACACAGTAACACCAAAAACACACAGTGCCTCTAAAAAATACACATAGAGAACAACCGATTAAAATGTGGAATCGCCATGAGAAGGAGAAAAGCGTAAATGTTCAAGTTCTGCTTCGTTGCAGGTACTTATTACTATTATAGTTTTTATTTTTCTATCGGTGTTGATATGAAAATTTTGCTAATTACTTATATCAATGTTTATTAATCATTTAAGACTCAATTCTTAACTGTTTGGAGTCGACAATGGATTAATTTTGTCTCTCTGTCTCAATTTAAATTTATGTGATACTTTTTGCTTCCGGAGATTCAAATTGAATAAACTTTTACTAACATTTTAAGACGTAACTTTTCACCAAATTGATATGAGAAAAGTTGTAACTTATGTAGTTCTTTTCATGTAGTTTTCAAGTATATAAATTTTAATCTAAAAAAATATTGAGTTAATCTAATCCAGTTTAATTTCAAAGTTTAGTCAAATTAACTGTCGAAAATCAAATAGTATCACATAAATTGAGACGGAGAGTATATTAATGTTTAGTGTTAATCATTTAAGACTCAAATTTCTATGTTGTTCATATTTACCAATTCATTTTGTTTAATTGTTTGCAGTACATAACTCGTGATTTTTTTCTTCTTCATATTTTTTTTTTTTTTTTTTTTTTTGTTGATGTTAATGTTTAATATATTACAGGCCGTTTAGTGAGGATGAAGTGAGGAATAATGCACCACAAGTGGTGACTTGCAATGAGTACCAAAGAGAGGTAGCTGTTTCACAGAACATTGCTGGGAAGCACATAGATAGGGTTTTCACATTTGACAAGGTAATTACTAACACCACAATGGTTAGCATCTACTGTTTGATTACAAAATGGTTATGTTTTTATATCTACTTCATAAATTGGGATCAAATTTGTTGTATGTTTTGGTTTGCTGATACATTGATTTTCAATTGGTACTTGGGAATTGAAGGTCTTTACTTTTACTACCCCTCTTTGAACTATGGTACAACAACAACAACAACATACCCAGTGTAATCCCACATGTGAGGTCTGGGGAGTGTGGGATGTACGCAGACCTTATCCCTACCTTTGTGGGGTGAAGAGGCTGTTTCCGATAGACCCACGGCTCAACGACTCAGTACCACTGTCTGAACTATGGTATTGGGTTGTTTTTTCTTTTGTATTTGAACACAAACCTGAAAGAACAAATCTATGCCATAGACGTTCTAGTTGAGAGTTGAGACTATCGAACATAAAATCCATTTTTCGTGGCCTTTTTAGGTTAGCAAAGAAATACTTCTCTTCTATTTAACTTAAACCTAAAAGAAGAAAGCGATTTTTGCACGAGACTATCAAACCTGATCCGTTTTCCATGTTTGTTTTTTTTCGGTTGAAGAAGTGATGAAATTGCATCTTTGATCATTAAGAAGAGTGAAGTGCTTGAGCATGTCAAGAAGGCAAAAGAAAAAGATGCCTTGATCCCTATATATCATTCCCGGGTCCTTTTTCTATCTTTATGTCTGCTCTTTCAAATTAAAACAAGAAATCAGAGAATATTAGGAGATAACTGTGTTCAGCATAATCAGTAGTTGTTCCTAGCAGATGCATTGCTAATGAGATTCTTCTTCCAGGTCTTCTTTGACTAATTTATGTCAGCATTGAGACCCTAGTTGATTTGGTTAAAGTGAACTGGGGGTTGACCGGTTGAGGTTCCTCCAGTGGAGTAGGGATTAGAAATTGCTGGACTGGGGTGTCTCTGCACCTACTATGTTACTCACTTCTACCTCCTTTTGCCATGCCAATGTCAGTCTTTGACATCAACTTCCTTCTTCTAGATTTATCTTATGCACCTTTCTATAATTACGAGGGTCTATCGGAAACAACCTCTCTACCTCACAAAAGTAGGGGTAAGGTCTGCGTACATCCTACAATCCCCAAACCCCACTTGTGGGATTACACTGGGTATGTTATTGTTATTGTCACCTTCTGATAATTAAGAAAAGAACTACAACCTGTCCTCTCAGGTCGAGCATCTATTTCATAATCAGACTGACCATGGACTACGGTAATTAATGGTGGGATATCAACTAAACCGAGTTTCGTGCGTCCATATATTGTGTATCACTTCTTATGTTAAAGAAAGGGAATGTTACTGATATCTCATTGTTTTAATATCATCCTTAATTTAGAGTGGAGTTCTGGCTTTACTGCTTGTCTGAAATATTAGTGATTTTTAGTCTTGGTTACTTAGAAAAATAATATGATCCCACTTGTTTTATGTTCAGTGATAGAGAATTCTCCTCCCCCCTTCCTGGGGGTGAGTTTCCATTATCATTAGTAAGCTGGATATGGTTCATAGTTCTAAAATATGGAAATGACCTCCTAAGATACATTTTATCACATAGCTTTATTGTTGGCATTTCTGATCCAAACTGCTGTAAACATTAGAACCATGAGATGTTCATTGTCAATTTTTGGCTACAATTTGTTTTATTTTTTAAGTTATGGTATTTTCATGCTTTTATCATGTTCTGATGACAAAAGAATTGCATCTATCATGTTCTGTTCTGTTCAGGTTTTTGGCCCATCTTCTCAGCAAAGGGATCTTTATGATCAGGCAATTATCCCCATTGTCAATGAAGTTTTAGAGGGATTTAACTGTACTATTTTTGCTTATGGTCAAACTGGTACAGGGAAAACTTACACCATGGAAGGTGAATGTAAGAGGTCTAAGGTACTAACTAACAGGCCTTGTGCCTCGATCCCACTGTAAAAGCTTATGCAATCATTTTTGTTTCTAACTTGTGATTGTCTGATGTAACAGAGTGGGCATACCAGTGATCTTCCCCCAGGAGCAGGAGTTATACCTAGAGCAGTGAAGCAAATTTTTGATATGCTGGAGAGTCAAAATGCAGAGTATAGTGTGAAAGTAACTTACTTGGAGTTGTACAATGAAGAGATCACTGACTTGTTAGCCCCTGATGATTTATCAAAAGTTTCTATAGAAGACAGGCAAAAGAAACAATTGCCACTTATGGAAGATGGTAAGGGTGGAGTTTTAGTGAGAGGACTTGAAGAAGAAATTGTTACAAGTGCCAATGAGATATTCGCTTTGCTTGAAAGGGGATCAGCAAAACGTCGGACTGCCGAAACCTTGCTGAATAAGCAATCAAGGTACTGTTTTTTTTGCTTGTTTTTAGAATAAATCAGCATTATTATTATGTTGCATTTAATATGCTAGAAGCAATCTTTTTCTTTTTTCAGTCGTTCACATTCTCTTTTCTCCATAACAATACACATCAAGGAAGCAAACCCTGAAGGCGAAGAACTCATTAAATGTGGCAAGCTAAATTTAGTTGATTTGGCTGGTTCGGAAAATATTTCACGTTCTGGGGCTAGGGAGGTAATGTGTTTACTTATCTTCTACAAACTCTTTGCGAAGGTTGTTTCTTGATCTTGTTTGGTCAAACACATATAATTCTTCTGTTCCTTCTCTCTTTATACTTTAGGCACTGCTGTCTAAATTGTTTTTCCTCCTTTTGTTTTGCCTTCTAGTTGTGCTTGACCTTCTTCAATCCGTGCACTAACTCTCTGTCTCTTGTACATGTCAGGGGCGTGCAAGGGAAGCTGGAGAAATAAACAAAAGTCTACTTACACTAGGGAGAGTGATTAGTGCTCTTGTTGAACATCTTGGGCATGTCCCTTACAGGTAGTTACTATCTCCAATCGTTCGTTTTTATTTTAGATCTGCATATTCTAAGCCATTTCTTTATGATACTTACTATGAAATTTAGGGATAGCAAACTCACACGTTTGCTCCGTGATTCACTGGGAGGAAGAACAAAGACCTGTATTATTGCCACAGTGTCACCTGCTGTTCACTGTCTGGAGGAGACCTTGAGTACGCTGGACTATGCCCATAGGGCAAAGAATATTAAGAATAAGCCTGAGGTAAAATGCTTGAATAAGCAAAACGTACCTTGTATGAATCATCTCACGATTTTCCCTCTCATAATTATCTTAAAAAAGCCAATAATTCTTTGATCGCTTGTACTGTTTGACATCCACATGCAATATGAATGTCCATCTATTGTTCGCACGAATGCTTTATTTTATATGTTGAATCTCCGTGCGTATCTTCTGGATTAAATCACGTCATAATGATACATTTTCTTGTTGCACTCCACTTGCCAGATCGTTTATGTGTCGTTTTATCAATCACTATTGCTCTTGTCATCTGCAGCTGAACGTTCCTCATTTTCTGGTTTAGAATTCTAGTATAACAGCTTTAGGCAAGTAGCTCGCCTTAACTTAACATATCTGTTCTGGAGTAGTTTTCAGATGAGATTCCTTTTTTTTTGGAATGGATCTGTTTCCAAAGTTGATTAATTTGCTTTCTGACTGCCATTCTTCCTCTACAGAATAAACATATCATTGTTGTTTGGGCCCTTACATTGAGATGTTTCACATTCACTGACCCATATGTTGAGATGTTTCACATTCGCCGGTGAATAACTACATAGTAGATATGGATTATCGGGTTTTGACTTTTTGCATAAAGATTTCAGAGCTAATATATGTAAAAATGGGCACCATTTCTGATGTTCATAAAGTACTTTGGTAAATCAAAGGATATAGGCCTGTTTGTTTTAGTAATCAAAGTTTCAGCATTTATCCGCTTAATCTCTATCAGATGACTGCGTTATCTCTTTCAATCTCACCTTATCCGAGTCTAATTTTCAGAAAACCAGATCATGTTAAATTAAATTTGAACTAAGATACAAAATAATTTAGTTCTCTATCTTATTTTCTTGGTTAAATCTGTAGGTGAATCAAAAGATGATGAAATCCACCCTCATCAAGGATCTGTATGGTGAAATTGAAAGACTTAAAGCAGGCAAGTACTTTTTTATTCTAGCCGCTTGTGGTGTGAGATTTGATTTATGGCAGTTATTAGTTTTTTTCTCGCAGAAACTGGAGTAACACAATTGTTCATTTTTTGTTTCTCTCATTCTTCCAGAGGTGTATGCTACACGTGAAAAGAATGGCGTGTACATACCAAAAGAGCGATACTATCAGGAGGAGAATGAGAGAAAGGTAGTGCTTCTTTGTTTTTGCCCACATTTTTTCTTGTTTTCTGTCTATAAAGGTTGTGCATCATAGTTTTTGCCCATATTTCATCTTGTTTTTGCTGTCTGTTAGTGATACTGTAATATTGCTATCTTAGTATGTCAGATATCTTAAGTCACTGTATGTTACTGCCTTGAAACTTTCCTTGAGTTAGTGGGTTATTAAGCTTCATTCTTAAGTCACTGTATGTGAGAGCAATTGCTTATCTTTGCAATGTTTAGGCTATGGCAGATCAAATTGAACAAATGGGAGTGACCTTAGAAAACCAGCTGAAGGTGCGCTTGCTAAATCTCTTCTAGTTGACAAGTGTCTGTGCATTCCCCTTGTAGAGACTAGAGTGACTAATTTCGACATTTGTTTGTCAAAATCAGCAACTGGAGGAATTGCGAAGTAAATATGATCACCAGGTTCACCAGTGCTCAGACTTGACATGTAAACTTGATGCTACACAAGTGAGTTTCTATCTAGCCTTTTGTTCCACTATCGTCTTTTAAATCCTATTGAAAAGCTCTTACTATTGATGCTTCTTGCAGAAACACTTGAACGAAACTACCTCCTTGTTGGCTAACGCTGAGGAAGAATTAAGAAAAAGCAAGTACACCCTCAAGGAGCGGGATTTTATCATATGCGAACAGAAAAAAGCTGGTATGTTGATCTGACCTTTGGTTTTGGATCTCACACGTACACCTTTTGTTTTGAATCTCACACGTACTTCGGTCTTAAATTTATGTTGATATTTACAGAAAATGCCCTTGCTCAGCAAGCATGTATTTTACGAGCTCAGTTGGAGAAATCACTTCAAGACAGTGCTTCACTATTTTTGAAAATTGGTAAGGCGTCTAATCAGAATCTGCAAAAATGTAAATGACTTGTCGGATCAGTTATTATTTCCTTTTGATATGGTTTTCTGCAGCCAGAGTAGACAAGCTGAGTGCCGATAATAGGTCAGTGGCGAACAACTTCCAAACTGACCTTGCAAAGAAACTTGGTTTTCTTTCCAACTCAGTGGCAACATCAGTGTGTCGACAAAATGAACACCTCCAGTGTGTTGAGAAATTCTGTCACAACTTTCTTGAATCACATGATAAGGTGACACCCATATTCTAGTGCAGACATTCTTTCTTTTATTTCACATTGTTAATTTCAGATTAGTTGAAGATCCAATTTCTATAAACTGTTAGTGCAAGTTTTTCTTGTAGGCTGTGGTAGATTTGAAGAGGAAAATTGGAGCTTCAAGGGCCTTGTATGTATCTCATTTAGAGGCTATGCAAAATGTGGTCAAACTGCATAAAGCTGGTTCTACTGCTGCTCTGGAGGAGATTTCTGCTTTGGCTTCTTCTAATTCAACAAATGTTAAAGAAGTACGAAATGATTGTCGTGTTCCTTCGCTTAACGTGTTTCAGTTTTGGATATATTATACTGATCAATGCAGTTGTGGGATTGAACACTTCCCTTTTCCCTCCGGTCATGCAGTTTTTAGATGCGGAAGGTGTGGAAGCAAATTCCCTGTTTGATGAACTCCAGAGCACTCTCTCAACTCACCAAGGAGAAATGGCACTTTTTGCTGGCGAACTTCGTCAGGTTTTAACATTTACTTTATCTATATAATCAGTTAGTTCAGCCTTTATCTATTCCTTTGAGGTTTCTTTCATGTTTTTCATTCGGAGATTTCTCATTCTGCAGAGATTTTATGATAGTACAGAGCATTTGACGGATATCTCTCAGATAATTCAAGGATTTTTTGATAAGCTTATGGAAGAATCAAAAAGACTTGATAGACATGCGTCAACAGTTGATGAGATCCAGATGAAGTGTATTGCTGAATTCGAGGCGGCCTTTGAGGTATACTTTTGAAATTCTGTGGGAATGAATAAAAATTGTCCCAACTGTGGCTGATGTTTGAGTTTGTTGCAGGAACAATCAAGAGCAGAAGCAGAGAGGCTTATTGCTGATATGACTACCTTGGTCTCCAGTCACAGGCATCGACAAAAAGAGCTGGTTCGTCTATTTTAATCATGTGGTTATTGGTGGTATCTCTTCCTTTGGGTTCCTTATACTGTAGTTGGCAGGTGGATACAAGGCTTGTCAATCTTAGAGAAACTGTTACTGGAAATAAGACATTCTTGGATGGGCATGTATCATCTATGGAGGGTATTACAACAGTTGCAAAAAGAAAATGGCAGGATTATTCAGCGCAAGCAGGCAGTTGCACAAAAGAAAATGCTGATTTCTCAGCTGCTAAACATTGTCGGATGGAATTACTAATGCAGAAGTGGTAGGAAACTGACCTTGTTATTGTTTCAAGTTTCAGCCTTTTTGTATGATTTAAAGAAGCTTCTGATGTCTTTTGAATTTTCCTTCTTTAATATCCTCAGACCATTGTTTTTGTTTGGATCTCTATCTTTCTCTCCATTTCTTTTTGTTTTCTTTCTATTATTATATTTTAGCTTCTCTTTTATTTTTGTATTTCTGTTACAGTCCTTTTTGTTTTTCCATATCCAGTGTAAGCACTGCTGAAACAGCTGCTAAGAAGTGGCAAAGTACAATTGAATCAGTTAATGACATGGGTAATCAACATGTCTTGACAATGCATTCCGCTGTCAGGTTAGTTTTTAATATGCTTGGTGCCTGATTTCATGATACTGAAGAGCAGATAAGTTGTATATTGGTAACTGTTAAGTTTGTGGAAGTTGAATGTGTATTGCCTTCTATTTTTTGTTAATGGATAAGAGCTATCGTCCGTCTGTTCTAAAGAGATTTGATTAAAGCAACTTTAACATTTTATTTATTTAAGATATATATAAGAAAGATGAAAATCAGAACATCAAATTTGAATTTACAAAACTTTCATTAATACCAATACCGGCTTTTGCTGTTTCTTTGACTGAAACTTGAGGACTACATCGAATTTCCTTAGTGCAACCCTTCAATTCTTTTTTGCTGGTGCAGGAATATATGTGACAGTAATGACCAACACGTAACTGAATTTGACTCTACAAAGGATGCTGCTGAAGAAGACGTAACAAGGAATAGTGAAGGTGCCATTCAGTCTTTTGACGGTAAGTTTCCTATGTTATTGATGCGCGCAAATTTATCTCAAGTAGATCTTCCTCCTTGTCTTAACCAGTGTGTTCTAAGTATAACAGAGTTTATACAATTGATGGGAAAGCCAAGAGTTGTACAACTACTAGAGAAGCATTTTACATTAATAGCTACAGTTGCTATTTGCATAACATTTCTTCTGTTTAATTCTCAGGCTTGTCAGAGAAAGAGAGAGCCTCTATATCTGGCATTTTGGATACTGCCAACACTCATTCAGAGACCCTTGGAGTACTTGAGCATGATCACACTACTCAGTGTACTTCCATAGAACAGAAGGCCCTTGAAACTTTTCAGCGGAGATATATGGTATGTTGATTATCATAATCCATTATAACAATTAGGAGCTACTATGTAAATGTTGGCTTCTCCAATACAAAACAGTGTCTTCGTCTTGGCAGTCAGTGTTTTTTCCTCTTCGCTGAAAAGAGCAGAAAAGAAATGCTGCCTTTTGCATCTTATATTGTCTTTTATACACAATAAAACTGTGTGTGAAACTCTTCCAGTTAACAAATAGGACTTTGAATGGAGATGTCTTTTGATTAATGACTCAGGATTACGAGCCAACTGGATCAACTCCAATTAGGTCCGAGCCAGATGTTCCAACCAAGGGGACTATTGAATCTTTGCGTGCCATGCCTATGGAAACTCTTCGAGAGGAATTTCAGGAGAATAACTCGTTCGAGTCATTCCAAGTAAAGGAAGTAAAGCCATCACTAATCCCAAGATCTCCTTTATCGCAGATTAACCATTAACTGATTGGTTTCTTTCTTTTGTGTCATCCTCTGATCTGTATGTGTAATTTCATTGTATACTTGTACTACCCTCAGTAGAAATACGAGTAATACTGTAACTGTAGTATGTTGATAGTTAATTCTGTTAACAAAAGTAAATCCTGCCTTGGGATTTGGAAATGGTTGTAAATGAGGGAAGCTTGATCATGGTGTTCATTATATGGTTTAGTGAGCGGCATTCCTTTATTTATTGTAAACTGGTTCTTTGCTACTCAAAAAGAGTAGCAGTTCCATTTTGAAACAATTCTGTAATGACATTCAGTCCAATACTAGTCAATAGATATGTAATACTAACTCTTACTTTGCCCATCCCAGTTATGTAAAGATGATGAAATACTTCCTCTATATCAGTTTTTATCTTTCATAGCAAACTTGTGCAGATTCCTCTGCCTTGATATAATATTTGGATTATGATGTTCGATGTTAGAAATTTTGTCCAACTTTGTTGTTACTCCAGTTTAGATTTGCGGAAGCTTGACACTGAGAATTGAGTAGTGGCCTTCAAAGAAGTCCATAGTTTGAACAGCAGTATCTCGAATTTAATTTAGTGATTTATTTTTTGATCATAAATGTCTATCTAAACTTCATCCATCCCTCCGCCTTTAAAGAAGTCCATAATTTGGACTGCAGTACCACGAATTTAATTTAGTGATATTTATTTTTTGATCATAAATTTCTATCTAAATTTCACCTGTTCCTCTATATTAATTTGTGAATGTGAAGAGAGAAAAATACGAATCAAATCTTAATAGAATAGATTAATAGAATGTATGTGGTCAATTATGTTAGACTAACATTTTCTTCTCAACCAGCAGTAGAAATTGGCTGTAAGAGAATTGACTATTCTATTTGTGTCATGCCTAAGCAAGTGATGAGAGATGTTATAAATAGATTTTCACTTTTCCATTTTTTAGACCACACTCTTTGATTATGCTGATAGAAATATCACTCCTTTCTCAATATCACTACACTACAAGCATATTTCTAGAATAAGATTACATCAAAAAAGTAAGCTCACTCTCATTCCAGGCTCAGAGGAAGAAATTCTGTCCAGTAATGGAGTTTGGTTTCTTTGTGTTTTAGTTCTAAGATAGGTGTTCTTTTAGTAGTTAACTATTCAAAAATCTTAGAACCAATGTTACATTCACAAATTAGGTAAAGAAAACATATAGTTAACTATTCAAAAATCTTAGAACCAATGTTACATTCACAAATTAGGTAAAGAAAACATACCTAAAAATTTGGGCAGCACATCTTAATTTTGATCATCTGACCACAAAATTTTTGACCAGCGCAATTTCTAAGTTGCAGAATGCATATTAAGCGTTAAGGCATATCTAACATAATTGTGGTTTTTACAGTAAATTACCTGCAAAAACAAATCACTTTATCCAATTCAATTATTATGTGTCAACCTATAAACTTAATGTGGTAAACTGATAATTTCGTAAAATATTATTGTAATTGAATTCATCTTTCACTGTCTTACCATTATATTGGGAGGGGGGGGGGGGGGGGCAATACATTGTTTCCGTAATAAATGCAAATATATTTTCATATTATGATGAGTTTTTAATTGTTTGTACATAAAAATTAAACTCTATTTTCCATTACTTTGTTCAAGGTCCTCAAACTTGTGCGATACTTTTCTCTTGACGTGATTCACGAGAATTGGTATTTGGAAAAATAATACCATAATTGTGTACATCAGACCCACTTAGTTCTTGTGATATTTGAGTGTTTATATTTTATGTTGATTTTATTCGTCTGAATCGTGAAAAATTTAATATGTAATTGTGATGTGATGTGCACTTATCAGGTGCTCATTCAGCATCTATTCATCTTTCCCTTTTTAAGTAATTTTCATTTTCAATAAATAATGTCCTTATCCATTTTGAGGCATATAAGCTAGCAAATCAATCACGATTGTTCGAATACGACAGATTCTTGAAGATGTTTCTTTCCTAGAAACTAGATAATAATGTCATTTTCGTTATTTGAATAGACGATAGTTTCCGTGTAATTTTTCTAAATAGTCAAAGTGAAGTACAAACTTTTAAGCGCATAATACGACACATATTGCTATGAAAACACTGCCTCTTTGTTTGATATATGAAAGTACAAGAGAGGGGGTGAATTGTAAGCTATTAAAAATCTAGTTAGACTCTTGTTTGGTCTCGATTACTTTGTTTAGTTCGGTCGGCCGATAGCGAGATAGCCTGCACAAAATTGTTAGTCCTTCGATTTGCATGAGTATAAACCACAACAAATAGCAAGGGTGCAGATTATAATATGAGAGCAATAAAATAAATGACACCAGAAATTTTTATACTGGTTCAGAACCAATGTGGTATCCTAATCCAGTCCCCTTGGGTTGCAAGGAGGTTATCTCTTTAAGCTCATTGTAGTTTGAGTTGAGTACAACCTTTGTGATTTTTCTCGTTCACCATCAACGTTTACAAAGTTGGTTTTTACTCGCTCACCAACAACGAACAAGGGTTGGTTTTGACACGCTCACCAACAATGCACAAAGTTGGTTTTTCGCTCGCTCACCAACAACGACTCTTTGGTTTTCACTCGCTCACCAACAACGACTCTTTGGTTTTCACTCGCTCACCAAAGAAACGAATAATGACACAACCTCTCAATACAAAGCCTCACTAACTATACTATATCTCTCCTCTCTTTTTTGTTTACACGATGAAGTCACTCGGGATTACAATGCTTATGAAAAGTAGAGCAAAGAACTTGAGAAGGTTGAGACGAAAAGTATAAGTGTAAGTGTTTACGTACTTTGAATGTTGCAGCGTCTTCTCCTTTTATACTTGGTCTTCAATATTCTAGCCGTTGAACTGTCTTCTAATTTTGGAAAAGAATTTCCTTTGCTGTTGACTTCTTCTCCAACGTTCCTTTGAATGCTCTCCTTGATTCACGCTTCCAGATTTGATATTGATGGAGAAGGAATTCTCATTCCATGTATAATCTGTTCTCGTAGAATAGAAGATTTCTTTCCTTCTATTTTGTCTTCTTTGAATCAAGGCTTCTAATTGTATTTCCTTCTTAGCAGACCCTCTTCCATAATTGTTGGCATTATCCAAAATTATCTTTTCCTTGCATCTTGGCAGGTATTCCTTTCCATACTAGAGCTTTGACAATTATGCTCCTTTCTTACAATATCTATCTTTCCTTCATCAACTTAATACTAGATCACATGTCACGTAGCACCTATCTATCTTTGACCATTCTAGTACTTTCCTTTAATTCCTTAATGATGGATCTTTTAATCAAACTTGCAAATATCTTTGCAGATTACATCGTCCGGCCTATAATAATCCTTGTATATTTCTTTTCTATTTGAGCACCCAAAAGATATTTTCCAGCATCTCATATTTTCATATTGTAGTGTAAATCCAACACCTTCCTTTCAAAGTTGCAGCAAGTGTATTCAAATTTGAATATCTTTTCCCTTCCAAATAATATCTTTTTTCCAAAATAATAATATTCTCCTCAATAATATCTCTGCACTCGCTTGTACAAGTATGAGCTCTTATTTAAGCAACCCAAGAGAATTTCAAGATGCTCTTCTTTTCACCTCGGATCTTGATTTATATTAATTTGAATGTAATCACATTCATCTTCTTGAATTTTGAACTTTGAACTTTGAACTCTGAACGTGGACTCTTTTGTAAACTTGATACTTCTGGCATATCTTGATACTCTATAGATTTTGGACCTTCCTTAAGTAACAAGTTAATCTTGATTTTTTCCTTTTGAAGAATATTTTCCTTCCATAGGATCGTAATAATTATTCTTTCCATGATTCTTGTATCTTGATTTGGGCAAATCTTTTCTTCCATATTCATCTCATAGAATCTTCTCCTCCACATTTGCTTGGATCTTCACTAATAGGCTGTTTGACCAAGCTTATTTTTCCCCCAAAAGTATTTATTTTTTCAATAAGTGCTTATTTGAAAAAAAATGAGGTGTTTGTGAAACTTTTGGGAGAAAATAAGTCTTTTTGGAAATGTAAAAGCATTTTTCGGAAAATAAAAAAAAACGAACTTTTACAAAAAGCACTTTTGAAAAGTACTTTTGAGAAAAATGAAATAAAGCACTTTTTAAAAGGCTTAGTAAATACTAATAGTAGCTCAAAAGTACTTTTTTAATTAATTGGCCAAACACAAACTTTTCGCCAAAAGTGCTTTTTTGAAAAGTACTTTTAAAAAAAAATTTTTTAAAATAAATAGTGATTTTAGAAGCTTGGCCAAACAGGCTATAAGTCTTCTTCATCAAATAACCTGTACTAAAAACAAATTTACCACAAGTAAATATTCTTTTATTAATAATTATGTATGTTTGTTATCATCAAAATTAATAGGTGAAACCTTGGACTTAGCAATATAAATTTTTGTCATGGAAGAAATGTTAATAGAGACAGAACTTCAAAAGGACAGAGATTTTTTTTCTTCCTTTATTTTTTACTTCCGAAAGTTGCCAAGAATTAGTTAATACATAATGGGAGAGCTCAACGGGTCTTTCCTTTGGGTGGTTTGGTTAGCGGAATAAGGAATTATAATCTCGAAATAAATTGTGAATTATTTTATTTGACGTTTGGAATATATTTGGATTAGTAATTTTAGGGCTTTTTATACAATAATTGTGGTATTATTTTTATACCTCAGTGGTTAGTAATTCCGGGCTAAAATAATAAAATGGTAGTTTACCCTTTTTCAGTTTGACAAAATTGAAATTGAAAATTAAAGTGTAAGACGATAGAGGGTGTCGTTATCTAATTCCCCTGGAAGGAAAAAGAAATCAGTTAGTCGACCTTTAACCACAATAATAACAGAGGAGATAATTTTAGTTAGGAAATTTAGGAATTAGGAGAGCAGTGGATAAATAACCATATCAAACGCTTTTTTAGATCAATTTTAATGAGCAATTCTTTATATTTGCCGGTGGTTATGTAGAAAGAATGAACAACTTCTTACGTAATAATAAGATTAGTTTGCATATCTTCTCGAGATTAAGCTAGAGTATAACTAATTATTTAACACGAAAATGCCTAATTCCATTGATTATAGACTTGATAATAATTTTATAGCTTATGATTAGTAGAGTTCTTAATTTTTGAGAAATATGAGTTATGTAGGTTTGATTAATATCCAGAGAAATAAATACATGCTCAAAAGAGCGGAGTACGTTACCCAATTTTTTTTGTCCTTTTCTTTTAAGAAGAAGAACGGGGAAGTCATGACTCTTGCTTTCGGCATACAACTGTGATATCACAAAGAAGGAACCATACTTAAGTTTTCTATTTTCATGAGACATGTGGTTGCGGTTCATGCGGGTTGTGGCAGGATGGATAGAATGTCTTTATCCTTAATTAGAAGTTTTGAGTTCGAGTTTCTGATATGAAAAAATCCTGTTAGATAAAATTTTCCTCCTAAATCAACCTTACATGTCGCTAATAAAAATTAATTAGAGTCTCAATATAAATACCGAACACCAAGTGAAAAACCAAAAAATATCAACTCTCGTGACATTCAAGTTTGGGTGGGTGGTTGACACTTGACACCCCACAGGCCACAACCCCCAAAATTAAATATTAATAATAATAACTGAGGCATGGCCATTTAAGGCAGAAAAATCAAAGAGGTAACAAGCTAGTTTCTGACAAAATCAAGCACAAGCTTGGAATGGCTCTGTAAACAAATATTGCAAGATATTATACTACGGAAACGTGCGTTAATTTGATTTCTGTGACCTTGACGCGGCGGGAGACCAGCCACTAGTACAAACATCCAATAAGACATAGAGAGGCTATTACAATCAGGTGTGAATTCAGTACCCCTATCTATAAGCTACACCTATTTTTAGGGGTGTCAATGATACGATTCGGGCGGTTACTTTTTAAAATTTATGCCATATTAATTTTTCGATTATTTGATTTTGTAGAATCAAAATTAGACTTTTCAAAATCGTCCCATCATCTCGGTTTCTCTTCGATATCGGTACGTTTCGATTATTTTTTTTTCTAGAAAAAGAACATCATTTTATAGTCACTACTAAAAGTTAAAAACACGATAGCATGCATACTTCTATAGGACTTTGGCGAAAACTCTCTAGACATTTTTACTAATTAAAGGGTGATAAATCAAGAAAACATGAAAGACGACAAGAATAAAGATTGATCCCACTATTTTACGATAGTGTAAAACAATGTTAAGCAAAGACAA
>NC_081344.1:5858923-5868112 GCF_029784015.1 Lycium ferocissimum | reverse complement strand
CCATAGATAATTCAAAAATCATAGTTGTGTGGCTAGAAAGCATTTCATTAAGGGTAAAATGGGAAGTTTAAAGTTAAATTTTTACTCTTAAATATTGAAAGGTATCATTCTTTTCGGGACTGGCCAAAAATGAAAAAGTGACACGTAACTTGTGGCGGAGGGAGTATATAATTTGGTTGTGTAAATATTTTTTACATCGTTAATGCACGAAAGTTAATAATAAATGGCAAAGATGGGCAACCAAGAAAGAACCAACATAAAAAAGAAAGAATTTAAGTGAATATACACCGTTAGTGTAAATAATTTTTAAATGACTAGGTTATCTTTACGTGTTGTAGCAAATAGTATATCTTATTTTCAAGATTTCAACAAACAACCACAACAACAACATACCTAGTGTCATCCCACCAGTGGGGTTCGGAGAAAATGGGTCCTACGCAGACCTTACCTAGGAGGCAGAGAGGCTGTTTCCGATCAACTTTCAAGAAAAGTGATTTTAAAAACATATTTGACAAATACAAAAGTAAAAGCTATAGTGGAAAATACTATAGAAAGAAAGTACTGACAGTAAAAATAGTACAAGTAACTCAAGTAAAAGAAACAACAGTTGTAATACAACGGAGAGAGAGATAATAATAGAATAATAATAATGATACTAATAAGTAGAACCATGCTCTCCCTCAGGAAAAAAGGAATCACTCGACTACCTAGCTACTAACTCTCTACACTAATCCTCGACCTCTATGCTTTCCTATCTAGGCTCATGTCCTTGGTGAGCTAGAAATGTATGTCTAATCACCTCGCCCCAACTCTTCCTCGGTTTACCTATACCTCTTCTTAGACCTATCATTGTTAACCTATCACACCTACTTACTATGGCATTGATATGTGGTCCTCCTCTTTAATTACATGCCCGAACCATCTTAGTCTCGCTTCACGCATCTTGTCCACCACTAGAGTCATCCTCATATTGCTCCGTATATCTTCGTCCTTGATCTTATCTCTCCTAGTGTGTCCGCACATTCATCTAAGCATCCTTATCTCCACCACATTCATCTTCTGAACGTGTAAATTCTTGACTGCAGTATCACAAATTTAATTTAGTGATATTTATTTTTTGATCATAAATTTCTATCTAAATTTCACCCGTTCCTCTATATTAATTTGTGAATGTGAAGAGACAGAAAAATACGAATCAAATCTTAATAGAATGTATGTGGTCAATTCTGTTAGACTAACATTTTCTCCTCAACCAGTAGTAGAAATTGGCTGTAAGAGAATTGACTATTCTATTTGTGTCATGCCTAAGCAATGAGAGGTGTTATAAATATATTTTCACTTTTTCCATCTTTTAGACCACACTCTTTGAGTATGCTGATAGAAATATCACTCCTTTCTCAATGTCACTACACTCCAAGCATATTTCTAGAATAAGATTACATCAAAAAAGTAAGCTCACTCTCATTCCAGGCTCAGAGGAAGAAATTCTGTCCAGTAATGTAGTTTGAAAGGTTTCTTTGTGTTTTAGTTCTAATATAGGTGTTCTTTTAGAAGTTAACTATTCGAAAATGTTAGAACCAATGTTACATTCACAAATCAGGTAAAGAAAACATACCTAAAAATTTGGGCAGCACATCTTAATTTTGATCGTCTGACCACAAAATTTTTGGCCAGCGCAATTTCTAAGCTGCAGAATGCATATTAAGTCGTTAAGGCATATCTAACATAATTGTGGTTTTTAGTTTTTACAGTAAATTACCTGCAAAAACAAATCACTTTATGCAATTCAATTATTATGTGTCTACCTATAAACTTAATGTGGTAAACTGATAATTTCGTAAAATATTATTGTAATTGAATTCATATTTCACTGTCTTACCATTATATGGGGGGTGGGGACCAATACATTATTTCCGTAATAAATGGAAATATATTTTCATATTATGATGAGTTTTTAATTGTTTGTACATAAAAATTAAACTCTATTTTCCATTACTATTGTTCAAGGTCCTCAAGCTTGTGCGATACTTTTCTCTTGACGTGATTCACGAGATTTGGTATTTGGAAATATAATACCATAATTCTGTACATCAGACCCACTTAGTCCTTGCGATAGTTGAGTATTTAAATTTGATGTTGATTTTATTTGTCTGAATCGTGGAAAATTTAATATGTAATTGTGATGTGATGTGCTGTGCAAATCATCTTTCCCTTTTTAAGTAATTTCCATTTTCAATAAATAATGTCCTTTTCCATTTTGAGGCATATAAGCTTAGCAAATCAATCACGATTATTTGAATATGACAGATACTTGAAGATGTTTCTTTCCTAGAAGAAACTAGATAATAATGTCATTTTCGTTATTTGAATAGATGATAGTTTCCATGTAATTTTTCTAAATAGTCAAAGTGAAGTACAAACTTTTAAGCGCATAATACGACACATATTGCTATGAAAACACTGCCTCTTTGTTTGATATATGAAAGTACAAGAGAGGGGGTGAATTGTAAGCCTATTAAAAATCTAATGATCACTGTTTAGTATCGCCGACCATCTTGTTTAGTTAGGATCGATAGCGAGACGACTTTATAAAATTGTTAGTCCTTCGATTTGTACGAGTATAAACCACAACAAATAGTAAGTGCGATTATAATATGAGAAGCAATAAAATAAATGACACGTGAAATTTTTATCTTTGGTTCGGAACCAATGTGGTATCTCTGTCCAAAGTCTTGGGTTGCAAGGAGGTTATATCTTTAAGCTCTTGTAGTTTGAGTTGGGTACAACCTTTGTGGTTTTCTCGTTCACTACCAACGTTTACAAGTTTGATTTTTACTCGCTCACCAACAACGAATAACGGTTGGTTTTGACACGCTCACCAACAACGCACAAAGTTGATTTTTCGCTCGCTCACCAACAACGACTCTTTGGTTTTCACTCGCTCACCAAAGAAACGAACAATGACACAACCTCTTAATATAAAGCCTCACCAACTATACTATATCTCTCCTCTTTTTTTTGTTTACACAGTAAGTCACTCAGGATTACAATGCTTATGAAAAGTAGAGCAGAGAACTTGAGAAGGTTGAGACAAAGTATAAGTGGCTGCGTTTGAATGTTGTAGCGTCTTCTCCTTTTATACTTGGTCTTCAATATTCTAGCCGTTGAACTGTCTTCTAATTTTGGAAAAGAATTTCCTTTGTTGTTGACTTCTTCTCCAACGTTCCTTTGAATGCTCCCCTTGATTCACGCTTCCAGATTTGGTATTGATGGAGAAGGAATTCTCATTCCATGTATAATCTGTTCTTGTAGAACAGAAGATTTCTTTCCTTCTATTTTGTCTTCTTTGAATCAAGGCTTCTAATTGTATTTCCTTCTTAGCAGACCCTCTTCCCTAATTGTTGGCATTATCCAAAATTAGCTTTTCCTTGCATCTTGGCAGGTAATCCTTTCCATACGTAGAGCTTTGACAATTATGCTTCTTTCTTACAATATCTATCTTTCCTTCATCAACTTAATACTAGATCACATTTGACGTCGCACCTATCTATCTTTGACCATTCTAGCACTTTCCTTTAATTCCTTAATGATGGATCTTTTAATCAAACTTGCAAATATCTTTGCAGATTACATCGTTCGGCCTATAATAATCCTCGTATATTTCTTTTCTATTTGAGCACCCAAAATATATTTTCCAGCATCTCATATTTTCATATTGTAGTGTAAATCCAACACCTTCCTTTCAAAGTTGCAGCAAGTGTATTCAAATTTGAATATCTTTTCCCTTCCATATAATATCTTTTTTCAAAATAATAATATTCTCCCCAATAATATCTCTGCACTCTTTTTCTGGCTTGTACAAGTATGAGCTCTTATTTAAGCAACCCAAGAGAATTTCAAGATCCTCTTCTTTTCACCTCGGATCTTGATTTATATTAATTTGAATATAATCACATTCATCTTCTTGAAATTTTGAACTTTGATCACTCCGAACGTGGACTCTTTTGTAAACTTGATACTTCTGGCATATCTTGATACTCTATAGATTTTGGACCTTCCTTAAGTAACAAGTCAATCTTGATTTTTTCCTTTTGAAGAATATTTTCCTTCCATAGGATCGTAATAAATATTCTTTCCATGATTCTTGTATCTTGATTTGGGCAAATCTTTTCTTCCATATTCATCTCATAGTATCTTCTCCCCCACATTTGCTTGGATCTTCACTAAGTCTTCTTCATCAAATAACCTATACCAAAAACAAATTTACTACAAGTAAATATTTTTTTTATTAATAATTATGTTGGTTTGTTATCATCAAAATTAATAGGTGAAACCTTGGACCTAACAATATAAATTTTTGTCATGGAAGAAATGTTAATAGAGACAGAACTTCAAAAGGACAAAGATTTTTTTTTTTCTTTTATTTTTTACTTCAGAAAGTTGCCAAGAATTAGTTAATACATAATGGGAGAGCTCAACAGGTCTTTCCTTTGGGTGGTTTAGTTAGCGGAATAAGGAATTATAATCTCGAAATAAATTGTGAATTATTTTATTTGATGTTTGGAATATATTTGGATTAGCAATTTTAGGACTTTTTATACAATACTAGATGGCCTGTGCCCGTGCTGCGCACGGGCCCAACACTTCGGATTATAGTGTATCTATGTATATGTAGTTGTGTTTAGATAATAATATATATATATATATATATATATATATATGTTCAAAATACGATTAATTTAACATTGTAGTTTGTCTTGTATCTAAAACTTTATTTTATTCGTGTTTGCTTACGAAAATTTATTAATACCTTTTAAAGAGAAGACTTGTTTAAAAGAAACTATTTTCCTCTCTTTCGGATAAAACAATAGCAATATTTTGAATATCGGTTGATACTTTCAATTTTAATTCGATTAATTTAACGGTGTAAAATACTTATTATTTTTTATCAAATTTTGATTTAGATAATTCTAATTCAAATTATTAAATTAATTTTACATGTTTAAAATGAAACAAAGTAGAAATTAATTTTTCCTTATTCTAAAGAGTCCATTATTATTGATTTAATCGTTTGATTTTCTAAGCATTTGTTTTTTAACATTGTTTGTTTTATTAATATGGGATTCACATTTTTTTTTTAATACTGTACAATAATTTCATTTGCTCCCACTAATGGATTGATACGCACGCGGTAATGAATCCATTATTATTGACTTAATGAGATACTTTGGAAATTACATGAATATTGTTTGATTTTTTAATATGGGGTGCATTTTTTTTGGACATTATTAATTTGCATTATTTTTAATATATATATATATATATATATATACTATGTTCAAAACACGATTAATATAACGTTGTAGTTTTGTCGTATCTAAAACTTTATTATATTAGTGTTTACTACGAATACAAAGTCTTTTTTGACATTATTTTTTTTGAATATGGGGTTCAATTTTTTTTTTTTTTGATATTGCGATTTTGTTAATATAGAGTCACTTTTTTTTTTTACCGAGTTTGGAGATGGTGGGTTCCACTTTTTTTTTTTTTTTTTTTATATATTGGCGATCTTTATTTTAGTATGGGGTCAATATATATAGGCCCACAATTTTTTTTTTACAATTTTTTTTTATGAAACGTTTAATATGAGGTCCAATTTTTTTTTTTTTTTTTATATATCTATGTTCAAAACATGATTGATATAACATTGTAATTTGTCTTTCCGTATATAAAACTTTATTATATTAGTGTTTGCTAAGAATACAAAGTCTGCACTTTTTTTTTTGACATTGTTTATTTTTTTAATATGAGATTCATTTTTTTTTTATATATTGCTTGATTTTGTCAATATGGGATCTATGTTCAAAACACGATTAATATAACGTTGTGGTTTGTCAGGTTCGTATTTAAAACTTTATTATATTAGTGTTTGCTATGAATACGCATCGTGTTTAATATGGGGCCGCATTTTTTTTTATATTAGTTGTTTTATTGTTCAAAACACGATTAATATAACATTGTAGTTTTTGTCTTTTCGTATTTAAAATTTTATTATATTTGTGTTTGCTACGAAAACGCACGTGGCAATGAATCTATCATTATTGACTTAATGAGATACTTTGAAAATTACATAAATATTGTTTGATTTTTTAATTTAGGGGCAATTTTTTTTGGACATTATTAATTTGTACTATTTTTTAATATTAATTATTGTTTAATACATGTGGGGCTCATAACTTTTTTTGAAAAAAAAATTGGAACGGATATATGTATACCTTAAAATTATGTGGCCCACATTTTTTTTTTATATTAGTTGTTTTGTTTTAATAGTAGTTAAATTATGTGGCCCACATTTTTTTTTTATATTAGTTGTTTTGTTTTAATAGTAGAAATGAGTGGGGAATTAAACATGAGTGGGGCCTACAATTTAATATAAAAAAACGGACGACGAAAGTGCCATAAACTGGCTCTTCTAAAGAGTAGTAAATTGTGGTATTATTTTTATACCACAGTGGTTAGTAATTTCGGGCTAAAATAATAAAATGGTAGTTTACCCTTTTTCAGTTTGACAAAATTAAAATTGAAAATTAAAGTGTAAGACGATAGAGGGTGTCGTTATCTAATTTCCCTGGAAGGAAAAAGAAATCAGTTGGTCGACCTTTAACCACAATAATAACAGAGGAGATAATTTTAGTTAGGAAATTTAGGAATTAAGAGAGCAGTGGATAAATAACCATATCAAACGTTTTTTTAGATCAATTTTAATGAGCAATTCTTTATATTTGCCGGTGGTTATGTAGAAAGAATGAATAACTTCTTACGTAATAATAACATTAGTTTGCATATCTTCTCGAGATTAAGCTAGAGTATAACTAATTATTTAACACGAAAATGCCTAATTCCATTGATTATAGACTTGATAATAATTTTATAGCTTATGATTAGTAGAGTTCTTAATCTTTTGAGAAATATGAGTTATGTAGGTTTGATTAATATCCAGCGAAATAAATACATGCTCAAAAGAGCGGAGTAGGTTACCCAATTTTTTTTGTTCTTTTCTTTTAAGAAGAAGAACAGGGAAGTCATGACTCTTGCTTTCGGCATACAAGTGTGATATCACAAAGAAGGAACCATACTTAAGTTTTCTATTGTCATGAGACATGAGGTTGCGGTTCATGCGGGTTGTGGCAGGATGGATAGAATGTCTTTATCAGCATTAGAAGTTTTGAGTTCGAGTTTCTGATATGAAAAGATCCTGTTAGATAACATTTTCCTCCTAAATGAACCTTACACGACGCTAATAAAATTTAGTTAGAGTTCCAACACAAATACCGAACACCAAGTGAAAAACAAAAAAATATCAACTCTCGTGACATTCAAGTTTGGGTGGGTGGCTGACACTTGACACCCCACAGGCCACAACCCCCAAAATTAAATATTAATAATAATAACTGAGGCATTGCCATTTAAGGCAGAAAAATCAAAGAGGTAACAAGCTAGTTTCTGACAAAATCAAGCACAAGCTTGGAATGGTTCTGTAAACAAATATTGCAAGATATTATACTACGGAAACGTGCGTTAATTTGATTTCTGTGACCTTGACGCGGCGGGATACCAGCCACTAGTTACAAACATCCAATAAGACATAGTGAGGTTATTACAATCAGGTGTGAATTTAGTACCCCTATCTATAAGCTACACCTATATTTAGGGGTGTCAATGATACGATTCGGGCGGTTACTTTCTAAAATTTATACCATACTAATTTTTCGATTATTTGATTTTTTAGAATCAAAATTAGACTTTTCAAAACCGTCCCATCATCTCGGTTTCTCTTCGATATTGGTACGTTTCGGTTAATTTTTTTTTTCTATAAAAAGAACATCATTTTTATAGTCACTACTAAAAGTTAAAGACACGATAGCATGCATACTTTTATAGGACTTTGGCAAAAACTCTCTAGACATTTTTACTATTTAAAGGGTGATAAATCAAGAAAATATGAAAGATGACAAGAATAAAGATTGATCCCACTATTTTACGATAGTGTAAAACAATGTTAAGCAAAGACAGAAAAAGTACTATAATTTAGATTGCACAAGGGGGTAAAAATCAATCAAGATGAGACTCAAGAACGGAGTCTACTAAGATTAATTAAGTATCCAATAAGATAAATTTAAAATCATATAAGAAGAAAGATATCTAATATTTTGTAGCTTTCTATCTAAGATCGTTGGAATACCTTATAGCTTACAAGCTAGTTACTACTCGAGATGATAGGACAAATTTAATTTCAATCAGAGTAGTATAATAGGTTTGAACTTTAGGTGTTAATGATGTTGCCGGCTTGTAGTTGTTTTCATCATCCCGAACCCAAGGCGAAAATTTTAATACTATATTATATAACATATAGAATATATTTTACACATGTAAACTTATTCGGTACGGTTCGGTATTTTTTCGGTTTATTTTTATAAAATTAAAAATCAACCTAATTATTCAGTACATTTATAAATTTATATAAAAACAGTCGGTTTTATTAAAAAAACCTAAAAGTCGGTTAAGTACGGTACGGTTCGGTTGGTTATGTCGGTTTTTTGAAAACCATTGACACCCGTACCTATTTCTGTTTAGGAAATTAAGGCAAAAAATAGTTTAATGAACTGTTCGACATGCACTGGCCACATTCTTGCTTATCGTAGAGGTTGTAAGTACACACTGACCTACAAGTTGGCTGCTTTTTCCGGTTGTGTAGATATTTTTATACGACATTCAATATTGTTAAGTAAAGTTAGTTGTTATTAGTTATTATCTTTTACACCCTCCTACCAATTTATGTGAGGCTGTTTGACTTGGCACAAAATTTAAAAATGAGAAGAAGACTTTTGAAATTTGTGGTCTATAATAAGCCATAGATATTTCAAAAATCATAGTTGTGTGGCTAGAAAGCATTTCATTAAGGGTAACATGGGAAGTTTAAAGTTAAATTTTTACTCTTAAATATTGAAAGGTATCATTCTTTTCGGGACTGGCCAAAAATGAAAAAGTGACACATAAATTGTGGCGGAGGGAGTATATAATTTGGTTGTGTAAATATTTTTTACATTGTTAATGCACGAAAGTTAATAATAAATGGCAAAGATAGGCGACCAAGAAAGAACCAACATAAAAGAGAAAGAATTTAAGTGA
>NC_081344.1:5850285-5858823 GCF_029784015.1 Lycium ferocissimum | reverse complement strand
CAAAATCATCATCTACATAAAACCCCTTTTTTTACATCACCATAATTATGATTTTCAAGAAAAGAACCATAAAGCCAAACGGGAGAGCGAAAAATCCCAAAGAAAGAGTCCTATGAACGAAAAATATACCAAAAAAAGAACACATTTTTAATCAAATAATTAAAAAATTATGAATGAGTTTTTTTAAGGGCAGAATTTTTTATACATGTAAAAAAAGTGAGAAAAAAGGGGGAAAGAAGTCCCTTCCAACAAAGAGCTTAGAAGCTTCCCTTTCGAGAAAGGAAAAAGGGGGGTTTGATATTACAAGACTTGTGTTAGCAGGTAATAATAATTTTCTCAACGCAGCCATGGCTCTGGTCCGCTGTGTAGACTGTAGAAGTCTCAAAGTGAGGAATGAGATGGACTTTCAAGCACACTAGAGATCAATAGGCCTATTTTCCCAAATTTGGGCCCCCCTTTTTTAAGTCAAAACCCATAAATTTTCTTTTTTTGCGGGATTGCCCTTCTTTTGGAGTTTCTTTAAATTTTTAATTTCACACATCTTTAAATTATTTTTCCTCATATTCCTCTTTTTTTTTTGCCCTTTTGCGTTAAAACCCCCGAGCGTTTACGCAAAATAGAGGTTCGGATTCGAACCCCCCCCCTCAACAAAAAAAAAAAAAAATTGCAAGGCAAGATTGGGTCGAAGGCCAGACCCGCATACACTTGTTAAAATTCCCAAAGAGGCCGGACTCCCCTTTTATGGGGGGTTTTTGCAAGAAGCGGCCCCGGGATAACTTGATAATTCCTTAACAAATTTTTTCCCCCTTCCCACAAATTTTGATAATTCCTTAACAAGTTTAGCATGTCCCCATATTTAGGACAAATTTTTAACGGGCCCGCAATAAATCATAACAAACCAAAAAGAATGTGGATTTTTCGTTCTAACAAAATGTATCTTAACGATATTCGTGTCTTCAAAGTGAAATGCTTCCCCGTTAGTTTTTGCACTTAAAAAACAGGAAATTTAAACACCCCTTTTACCAAAAAGAAAAAAATAAAAAAACAATATCACCTTTTATAAAAGATGCTTTGTTTGGGGCCTTAATAGTGCGTTTTTTTTTCCCAACCATCGTTTTGATTTTAAAGTTAAATTTGGGGCCGCCAATACGCAAAATTTAACAAACCCAAATTTGGCTTATAAAACAAAGTTTATATTAAAAAGATAGTATATTTTTTAATTTATTTTTTAATTAAAATCTTTCCCCCCAAGGATAACTAAGAAAAGATTTTTAGTTAAGGCTTAACTAAAACCCCAAAAAAATGTTTTTATCCCAAAATAAACTTTGAAGGGAAATTTCCAAAGTTATGTTTACCCAAAAAACCTTTCCCAAATTTTATTTTTTCAAAAAAAAGTTTTGACGGCAAATTTGGAATTCCCTTAAAAGTGTAGCCAAAAAGGGTAAAAAATTTAAACTCGCCCGCAAATTTTTTTTTAAATTTTTTTTCCGAGCGGGGTTCGAACCCCGGAACCTACGGTTTTAATTTGTGCGGGCAAAATTTAAAGATTTAACATGAAAGAAATTTAAAGATCATCCCAAGCAAGGTACTCGAATCGCCTATAAATTTTCGGAAATAACTTCTGACAAATGTGACCGAGGTTGCAAAATTTGTGTCTAAAAAGCTACAAAATTTAAAAAAATAAAATGTATACACAGAACTATACGAAAAGTACTACCTTCATTTCTATTTATGAATATTACTCGACTCCAAGTACTAATTCTAAACTAGTGTTATAAGATTTTTGAACATGTGGTGTAAATGAGGCACATATATTTTATGCGCGCTATAAATCATTACATTGTTGGAATATTTCCACATGAAGTGTTATGCCATTCTTTTTCGTACGCATTAAAAAAATAAGTGCTCACATAAATCAAACGAGAAAGATAAGTTAACATAATAAATATTACACAATATATGAAAAGAGTTTAAGAAAATTATAATCGCAAAGTTGTTTAAACCGTTCAATCCCCAAATAAGAAAACCTTTAATATAAAGTGTAGAATGGTAGTGAGACTGAAAGCGGGGAGTCTCAAAGTGAGGAGGAACGAGATGGACTTTGAAGCATAAACGCTGATGCAAAATCAAGGCACATGTGCACACATAGACACTTTGGACCCCTATTTAAGTCATGACCTAGGTTTATAAATTTTTATAAATCTAGTCACTTCAAACTCAACTTCATACATACATACACGACTGAACATATAAAATTTGTATAGGAAGTTACAGATTTTACCTGAAGTTTAACATATTATTTGTGCAGGCAAAATTAATATGAGTATATTTTTGTTTGAGCTTTAGACATACGCGACTGAAGTTCAAACTTTAGACATTTATGTCTGACTTCATACTCCCCCCGTTCCGAAATATTTTCTTTTACGAGAGTCAAATTACATGAACCTTGATCAATATTTTGAGATATATTTTCTTGTCATATTGATATGAGAAAACTTGCAACTTATAGTATTTTGCGTATAGTTTTTAAATATATAAATTATAATTTGAAAATATTAAATTAATTTAATTCAATTTAATTAGGTATTGGTACTTCGGTTTGAGCGTAAGATTCTATCGGATTATGGAAGCCATTTATGGAAAGGGGACTATAAGCCTTGAGTAGCCAAAAATATGAAGAAAAGTGCAAATTAACTGCAAAATATAGCAACTAATATAAGACAGAGGGAGTACTTACTTAAGTTATTGCCCCAATAGTCAATTATTTATGCATGTCAGTTACCACGCACGCACATTTAGGAAGAGTAATACTAAGAGTGTTCACTAAGTCATTTACACAATTAGGGTAAGTTCAACCGGTTCCAACCGAATCGGTTATGGAACTTGCTAAGGAACTGCCGGTTCCGGCTTATCAAGTTTTAAAACTCCAAACCGGAACCGGTCCGGTTTGGAGTGTTTAAAATATGTTTTTATTTTATTTTTTTGTATTATATATATATATTATAGTATTTATTTGTATATTGTAGGTATATTTACATATGTTATACAACTTTATAATTAAAGTTTAAATATTTATCGACTAACACCCCTTTCAAATAAGTCAAGAACATAATAGTATTTTTCGTATACATATATATGTATAACTTACATATACTATATATATATGTATAACTTAATATATATAGTATATATATTATATACTACATATACTTATATATATGTATAACTTAATATATATACTATATATATGTATAACTTAATATATATACTAAATATATGTATAACTTAATATATATACATATATACTATATATACTAAATATGTGGATAACTTAATATATATACTATATATATGTATATATATGTACTATATACTATATATACTTATATATAGGTATAACTTAATATATATACTATATATATACATATATACTATATATACTATATATACTTAATATATATACTAAATATATGTATAACTTAATATATATACTATATATATATTAAGTTATACATATATATGTATAACTTACATATACTTATATATATGTATAACTTAATATATATACTATATATATGTATAACTTAATATATATACTAAATATATGTATAACTTAATATATATACATATATACTATATATACTATATATACTTAATATATATACTAAATATGTGTATAACTATATATACTTAATATATATACTAAATATATGTATAACTTAATATATATACTATATATACATATATATATTATATATACTTAATATATATACTAAATATATGTATAACTTAATATATATACTATATATACTTACTATAAGTATATACTATATATACTTATATATGTTTAAGTATATTATATAACTTAATATACTTATAAGTATATTCTTAGTATATTTTAGGTATATTCCTAACTTAATAAAAAGTAAAAATATGAACACAAGTAAATAGGAAGTAAGTCAATGAGCCATATTTTTATTCATTCTGATAACATTTATTTGCAAGTTGTATTTTTTTAACTTGCAAATAATACATGAGTTGTACAAAAATAGTAGAATAATAAAAATCACCAATTTGGAACCATTTCGTTAATTTCCCCCACATCATATTCGGTCATGGAAATATCTTCAAAGTCTTCCATTTGGTCCCGGTCCACTAGCTATCAAATCTTCAATTTCTTCCTCTTCGCCTTCCTCCGCTTCGAGTTTTGGTTGCGTCGCTCCGATCTAATCCAATCTCGAATGCACACTAGTACTTGCAAGCTAAAGCCGGATAATGAATGTCTATGGTCTCCAATTTGTAAGGTCTTCTCATGCTAAATGCGCTCTCCTCCGAAGCTACGGTTGATACTTGAACCGTAAGGATATCTCGAGCCATTCTTGAAAGTACCGGAGCACTTGCCTTGTACTTCTTCCACCATGCTAAGACGTCCACCTCATCCACAGCTGGTTGATATCTACATTCGGGTGCATCAAATAAAAGTTATATTCATCAAAGCCATAGCAGGGTTAAGCCTGGCCGTGAATGTAAAACTTTTAAACCCGACAAGACCTTTTTGCTACTTTGGAGAAGAGGTAGGCGTGGAGCAATCTGGAAGCCGCACGTTCTTCCAAACTAGAATAATGAGTAAAAACTTTTCTAAACTCATCATCAATAGCGAGTTCTGGCCTACCAAAGATGGTTGAGTTCTCGCTTCAATTTCTAAAAATGTATAAATTTGACTAACCAAATTTTTAGTATAAGACAGCTTTTAAACAAGGATTTAAAAGGGAACCCAATATAAATAAAGTTGGGATGGGAAAAAAAATACTTCTTAAATTTGATTATCATTTCAAAAATAGCCACTTGATAATCCAAGTTTATGTTTATACTCTTGTAAAACTCTAGCTATTTCCGCTAAGTAGGCTAAAAATCCTGTTACCGTGGGATAAAATTGTCTAGAAAAAGCAAGAGTTGCATTATTAAAATTTTCTAAGAGTTCAATACATTCTTTAACATCTTCCCAATGCATAAAATTTAACCAATCCTGACTATCGGTATTATATTTGTTGTGAACTTGTTGTATGGGAATCCTATACTCATATGCTTGTTGTAGCATAATGTAAGCGTAGTTCCACCTAGTCTCAATTTCTATTTGAATTTTCCTAGGTCTAAGGTTATTTTCCACACAAGCATTCTTAAAATCTCTCTAATTCTTCCCCTATTAGCATTACAAAAAAGAAACGCACAAACATCTCTAACTTTTTGAATAGAATCATCAAAATGCTCAAGACCATCTTTAACAATTAAATTTAAAATGTGACAACTACATCTTACATGAAAAATATTTTTTAGAGAGGGTTTATTTCTTTTTTTTAAAAGACCAATCGCTTTGTATTATTAAGATTATCTAAAGCAATACAAAGTGTTTTTCTATAAATGTTAAAAAATCTCATAATAGTAGACATTGAATCGGCTAAAAATTTTCCATCGTGACGACCTTTTCCTTCGTCATATAAAAGAGCTATAATTTTTTTTCGTATAACCCAATTATCATCAACCCAATGACATGTAATAGCAAAAAAAATCTAAATGGTTAATACTAAGACCCAAATCGGTAAGACAAACATTACAATTTAAAGAATTAAATACATGGCGCAAATAAAATCTATATTTTTTAAACAAATCTATAACATCGGCTCTACAAGTACTTCTAGAATACCCTCAAATAACGGATTATAACAACGTTGAATGTAAGTAACAAACCCCATACCCGATGGAAAGGAAAATGGTAAACAATCATAAGCTACCATTTTAGCTATTTCTTCGCGTTCTTTTTTCTTGTCATACTTAAAATTTTTACCTAATTTCGTGGGTCTATCGTCATTTGAATCCCCCCGACATTTGAACCCGTTTGGCTTCCAAACATCCATATGTTTGGTTCTCATATGAGAATTTAGTGTACCCGTTCCACCATCCTTACCAGCTCCTTGCTTAAAACTAAATACTTGTCCACATACGTTACATGTAGCCGATTGGCTTTCCTATTCTTAGTCATAAATTTCCAAATTTTAGTTGTCAGTTTACGAGTTCTAGGCGGATTGTCTTGTGTATGTGATCCAGGCAGACATGTATCTCTCCTATGGATTTTCTGTGTTTCATCATCATCATTTAAGTCTTCATTAAAAGTGCTCTGCAAAATGTTGTTGCATTCATACGACCTAAAAGTGGATTATTTCCACCAACATCAATACCTACATTAGGTGTTTCTTCCACAAATGTTTCCTCATTAAACGCACCCCTAACAATACGACTACTACTACCGCACCACGTCTTAATCTCTTTGACATTATTAAATAGAATTAATTTAAATCACAATCAAATAAATCACAAGAAAATAAATTACAACAAATTAAATTACGTAAATTAAATTATGTAAATTAAATTGCTAGAATTAAATTGCAAAAAATAAAGATAGAGTGGAACTAAGGTACCAAATTGTACTTTTGATTAATTTCTAACAAAGTCAAGGCGCTAGAATTGCAAATCCACCAAAGCTATTGGATTGTTGCAAAATCACCAACTCCACCAACAATATTATAATTGCAAAATTAATAATTAAAAGTTGAAACTATAATAAGATTTTTTTGTGGCTAGTTATTGCAAAATAATTATAATTGAGAGATTGAGATTTGAGAGAAAGATGAAGAAGAGTGAATTGGTGAATTAAAATGAACACTTAAGAAGGGGTTATATAGAGGGTGGGGATAAATCAAGTTAAATCTAAAAAAAAATCATTTCAAAAAATTAACAAAATGGCCTAACTTGGCTATTACGGCCATTATTTGCAAATGGATAATGTCTAACGGTCCATTAATGGATGAAATAGAATACAACCCAACATCAACTCTTTTTTTTTTTTTTTTTTTAATTTTCACCGTTAAAAATGCATGTTAATTAATCATGCGGTACTTGATTAAGGTTAATGTACAAACATATTGGAACGGACCGGTAAACAATTATTGGTATGAATCTGATGCGGATAAGTTTTACCAATCCATTCCTTCGGTCGTTTAATCGGTCCTAAGTACGATAAAACTTGCTAGTTTCCATCTTAATTAGGTGTACAAAGTTAAACCGACAAACCGCACCAAACCGATAAATCGAGTCAAATCGAGAAAAAACCCGATTAGTGGTTTGGTTTAACTTGTTTGGTGTTGAAAAAAAACTGATCTATAATTGGTTTGGTTTGATTTTAGCTTAAAAAAGTCAAACCGAACCAAATCAACCCGACATTACATGTATTCAATTTTTAAAATATTTTATACATAAAAATATTTATTTGTAATGTAATTTATAAATATTTCTTAAATTTTTTCATAATTTTTTTTATCTATTATCATATTATTCAAACTTGAAATTAGAATTTTGAATGTGAATAAATTTTATATCCTATGGATGTTAGTAACTAATATAAAGTCCAAACCAAAACCAACTCAACACTAATACTAACAAAAGAAATTCAATTTACCACTAGGAATGACAATAATGTTAATATCTATTCTTTAGTTTTGCATAATTGGTTTAGAGAGTGAAAATACATAACTTAAGTTTTTTTTTCTTGTCATGTAATTAATACTTATTAGCCGTATTTATTTTAGCATGACTTAATATTTTAGATTATGGTCATTTTCTTTATGGCTTATTAATTAGCAATATTTATTTTAACCGATTTTATTATCTTTTGTTGAATATTTTAATACAATGTCATCACTCTTCTCACATTTTGTGTTATTTTCTTATGAAACACCTTAATTACATAGGTATCTTACTAGGACTAAAGAAATATTTGAAGTAAAAGTTATATGTTTTGTATCAAGACTATTCCGGAAAAAAAAACCCGAATAACCCGAGGTTGAAAAATCCGAATTTCATTGGTTTGGTGTATAAATTTAAAAACCCGACGCAATTGGTTTGGTTTGGTGTTTAAAAAATCCGAATCAACCCGGTCCATGTACACTCCTATACACAACCCTTAAGAAAATACTAACTCCTAGACAAAAATAGGTAATTTGACTAAAATGACCCTAATTAAATAGGTATTGAAATTTAGTCACTTAACACTTAATAAAGGATATAAATCAAAAAAATAAGGTTAGTTCTTTATTGATTTAGTAAGTAGACACTTTTTTTATCCTATTTCTCATAATGCACTCCAATTCAAATGTACTACTCTTCTAAAACTAAAAATGTAATTTCGCTATATATTTTTGCCTTTAAATGTTCATTTTTTTATAAGACGCTCATGAGTTTCGCTTAAATTCACTTTTACATGTTTCTTTCTACCCCACTAAAAAAAGAAATAGAATGAGGCTTAACAACAACAGAGAAGGCCAAACAGACTTTTCTGAAGTTTACCAACATGAATTACCAGTTAAATAATTTGCTAGTTTTATTATTAGATGGACAACACAAAGATGAATATAAGAATTTAGTCATAATAAGGGCTGTGGGGTACCATAAAGTTAAATTATGAAAATTACGCATTTAAAAAACCCA
>NC_081344.1:5843021-5850185 GCF_029784015.1 Lycium ferocissimum | reverse complement strand
GCGTGCTTTGATGATCAGTTTTGTTTTTCCTGTCGTTTTATATGTCCTTCTCCATATTTTTCTTTGTAAAGAATCTTGTCCATTTTTTTAATTTTCATTTGCTTCATTATTGGCTGCACTTTAAGTAGTACTAGTTCAAATTTCTTCTTTTTGGTGGAATTATTACTTCTTGGTAGCCATCCCATGTCTAAACTTGTCGAGTGGTTCTTTTCGTGGCATAATTTTGGCATTTTCCAGTAGCTTTCATGTCTTTTTTAAATTCACCCAAATTTGGATATTAATTTATTAAGCCAAGTTCTAAAGGCCTATTTTGTTTGGCAAAATACATCAAATAACCCTTTATTAAAAAATTCGATTCGCGCTTATTATCGGTGAAAATACGGCTGTCTTAAAAGTAAATTTTTTTTCCCAAAAATCTTTAAAACAAAACGTAGGAAGGTGTATTTTCCCGTGGTAGTCTCCTTTCAATAATTCCAAATTTTTTTTTTTTAAACCCTGTCATTTAATTCCCCTTTCCATTTCATAAAAAATCAACCTCCCCCGTGGTAAAATTAAGCCCAAAAATTCATCCCCTCTTTTAGATTCCAAACAATAATACTCAAAGTCTAAATTTCTCTGAATTTGTTTTTGCTTTCCCACGCGATCCAATATCATTATCTTCCCCCAAAAAAAAAAAAAAAAAAAAAAAAATCTGCGACCTCGAGAGAAATGGTGGGGGTAAAAAAAACAAAGACCCCCGGTAAAAAACCACCTAGACCCCAAATCGACCACGGAGCCCGATCGAATACGATAAACTTTGGCGCCAAAAGTGCGTACCCTTGGACCTCGGAAACGATCCAATACGGTGAACAAAATTGTAACCTCCTTTTGTATTCTCGAGGCACCGAAAGAGAAAAGCAAAGCATTCCGTACCAACCTTAAATTTAAAAAAGTTTACGCGGGAAAATAATTTTACCCCTAAATTCAAAATTCACCCTTTTGGGAAACGAACCCTTTTAAATTTTGCACCCCGACGCCCAAAAATTCGGCTCCCTTTTTTTGAAAATATAATACCCTTTGGGTAGTTAAAATGAGGGGGTTTTTAAAAAAAGAAGAAGAAAGGAAACGGTGGGTGGGGGGGGTATTCAGATGGAGAAAAAATTTGGGTTTGAAGATGAAGAGGGGGGGTGAAATTTTTGATGGGTTTGATGGAAAAAATGAATTGATGAAGAAATTAAGTTGTAGAGAAGTGTATGAAAAAAATGAAGTAGAAGACATGGGAAATGGGGCGTGAAGAAAAAGGCCGGGGGGGGGGGAAAGGGAAGGGACGGGGGCGGGGGGGGGGGGGGGGGGCGGTGGATGGAAGAAAAAGTGTGGGGTGGGAGGAAATGAAGAAGAAAGGGGGGTGAGGGTGGGGGTGGGGTTAAAAAAAATTAAATCTTTAATTAAAAAAAAAAAAAGAAAAATTCTACTCAAAACGCGCTTTTTTATTTTTTTTTTTGATATTTTGTCCCAAACGGCGGTCGGGGGTAAAATAATGCACTTTTAAGATGTTCGAGTGTGTATTAGGTCAGGGTATAGTTTAAGTGTGGTGCTTTTGGGGATAGTTTAGGGTTGATTTGATATATTTTGCCTATTTTTTTTTAAAAGAACACTTACTTTGAAGAATAAAAGTGTTTGGTGGAGCTTTTGATAAAGAAATTAGTACTTTAAATTATACTAGTAGAAGTTGTTTTTCAGCTTTTAATCAGAAGCTGAAAAGAATAGTTTCTTACAAAAATAAATATTATGATTTTTAGAATAACGTTGTTCATATTAAAATTCATATTATCAAATCTATAAATTTATTTTTCGTAATTTGACACGTAAAAGTATTTCTTAAAAATATTGATCAAACACAAATTACTAATAAAAATACTTCTCAAATAATTTAACTAAATTCAAGCTATTACTCTCTAAATTTTTTTTTTAAGTCGATTTCGACCATTTCGCCAAACATGTCGTGGCAAGTAAAATTGAAATGGGCTGGATGGTTCCTACATATTGTATGAAATCTCAATTTGTTGCTTTATCAAAATAAAAAAGGTGCAAGATTGACCAGCTACAGCCTAACGGGTTGTAGAAAAGTGAAAAAAAGGATAAGTGGGATTTGGGATAATGATTACCAAGAAAGATTCCATGTGAATTTAATAAGTGGGTAAAATCATTCTTGATTTGTTCTCGATCTCCAACTGTGAAAAAAATCTAAAATTACATGTTAGAAATAAACGTATCGATTTGGGTGTATCTAAGGATTTCTTCATTGATTTTATATTATTTTGTGGTTCCTTAAACAGATACGTTATCATTTATCAACCCTCTCGGAATCCCAATTTTATTCATGATGGAAAAGAAAAAGATAAAAAAGGAAAGGAGAAAATCTTTTAAAGATATGTTAATACTTCTTTATTCTTCACTTTTTTTATTTTTTTTTATTTTTTTATTTTCCCCATTTTTGAATAAATGTGTATAGGAATAATAATTAGTATTACTCAATTCTAAACAAGTTGGATCGGCTAAATGAAATTTTCACTTATAAAAATAAAAAGAATTAGGACTTCTCCATATTTCCCACTTATATAAGAATCTCATGATGACAAGACTAAAAGACTCCTAAAAAGCATAGAACCTACCCTAAAGTAATAATACAACTAGAATATATATTCTCTCAACTAGTTGATATCGCCTATATATAAGATTTTTATTTCCAATTTTGGTCTTCCAGTAGATTGTTGGACTTTCGAACAACTTTTCCTTGCGATTTTAGGTCTACTTCATCTTTTTATAACATTTTCTTTGACTAGAAAAATGTAATGGATATGAGCATATGAAGGTTGACATAAGATATGACCAAACTATTCTAGGTGACCTTTTATTTATCCTCAACATATACTACTTACACCTTTTGACAAATATAAATATTTTTTATTTTATCTAATTTTATATGATTGCACATCTATCTTAACAAGATATTTAAATACACTTATCCGTAGAAGTAACATTATGACAATTAAATGTGATAAAAAGAGGAAGAAGTAGCGCAAAATCATATGAAAAATATCCTAAATGACTTACAATCATTTGGAGTGTACACGAACATAACACATAACACAAAACACAATAAGTATGCCTATACCCTATAGAAATATCTGCTAGACTGCCAGATGAGTTTTGGCACATCTGCATTAATTCAATGTTTGATTTGAGTCTGGCAAGTTTCATTGGAGCTTGTATGACAACATCGACATATATATTAATACTCCTACAGTCCCTACTATTTTAAAATAAAGATCTCCGTGTAGCACCGCCGAGGATTACACATTACTCCCTAAATCTTGACGTGGCGTATTTTTTTTAGTATGTCTCAAAAGAATATAACTATTTTATATATGAAATTGACTTAATCTTAAGATTCAATTTAATTTATTCTTAATAAGAAAATTTATAATCACATAAACGTCTGAAATTATTTGAAATTACAAGTTTTAAAGCTATTCTTCTTATACTCTATTTCATGTCAAAGTGTCAAATGATGTTACATAAATTAAGATGGAAGGAGTAATTAAAAGAGTTAAAATTTATGCATTGTACCTTAATGTACAAAGATACATATACAATCTGATTATTTATAAGATAATTACAAATATTTGTGGTGTATGTATAACTTTGGACAAACGTTATATATATCCTAAATCCATAATAGAACATCCAAAATAGGGGAAGGGATCAAAGGGCAGTGAGAAACTAACATCAATGTTCTTTATTGTTTGGAGTAAATTTAAAACAATCCCTCAAGCATAATTGTAAGTAAATTTGATCCTTTAAGTTTATCATAGTGAGCATATTTGTTGAGTCAAATATTTAACAAACTTTGACTGTTAGATTTATCGAAAACTGTGAAAAATAAAAAAATTAAGCAGGAAATCACATTTGCAGGTGCAATATTTTTTCTATTTGGTATATTAGTGGTATTGGTGCAATTATTTGAGGTGTAGATTCTGCTTATTTTAGTCTATTGTTTTTGTGTTTGATGTTGCTTTTGGTACTGTAATTTTTGAAATTTGACAGGACTGTCCTGATACTTTTGATTAAATGTTTCTTTTTCAAATTCTCGTTAATCTAATAGACATATTTGTTAAAAATCTGATAAAAACCAAAAGTGTCTAATTTTGACGAACTTAAAGGATCAAAATACTCACAAGTATACTAAAGAGACTATTTTAAACTTACCCCACACATGACGGACCATTTTTGCCATTTTCTCAGTAATCTCAAAGGGTCCAGGCTTTTTAATTCACAAAGCCACAATCTAAAAGAATTCTTCAACAAAGCAGAAAGAGAATGGTGTTTTTGGTGTTACCCACCAACACTAAAGCAGCTCAAATTCACTCTCTGCGGTATTACTGCCGGCATTACTCTTATCACTGCCGGTGCCTACTTATCCTACTCAATATTGGGCCTCAACAAGCCCGTGCTAAGGCCCGAAAGGATTACATTAAAGCCCGACTCAGACAACTTGTCCAAGATTAATAATACGTCTTTAATACACGTCTACTTTTACATAATCAGATTTATCTATTACCACGAGAACTTTCAACCCTTTTGGTCAAGTATTGCTGACTTGCTTGATATGTTTACTGGGTAAGAATCGTTTTTCCTTCTACAGTTTCTTGAATTTGTGCATTTCCACTGTTGTGTTAATTTTTAATAGTATTTCATTTTTCATGTTGTTTTCCTGGTTCAGCTCATGCTTTTCTTTGTAATATAGATTTATCACCGCCGGTACCTACTTATCATTCCTTTTTTTTTTTTTTGCCCTTCATTTGGGGTGGTGTTTAATTTTTGTCCCCAATTAGTAATTAGTTTTAAGTTTTGTCGCTTCGCACTGTAGCTGCAGTTGTGAGCGGCTAGGCTCGGTAAAAAATAAAATGAAATCCCAAGACAGAATTTGCAAGCCAGAATGAATTTGGGCTTTAAAAATGCCAATTTGAGGGACAAAATTGAAGACCAACCCCAAGCGAAGGACAATCCTGCAAATTGCCCTTTATTCATACGCCAGTATTGGGCCTCAAGCCCGTGCAAAAGCCCGTAAAGATTACATTAGAGCCCGTCTCACACAACTTCTCAAATTAATTAATAGGATCAAAAAAGTCTCCACTTAACCTTTTTTTTTGGATCAAAAAAGTTTACTTATCAAGAAAGAATTCATTTTTTTGCGCGCCCTTCTTTTGCTGGAATTAATTAACAGAATTTTGCCCTCGTATTTGTGGTCTTTTAAATTTACTTCCTTTATTCTTTTGATGTTTTAATTTTTACAACGTTGCAACTTTACATTTCGCGCAGAAATAATGAGGTTCGAGTTCGAACCCCGCTCGAGCATAAATTAAAAAAAAAAAAAATCGCAAGACAAGAGGTTTTGAGTCGCGTGTATGCGGACCGCATACTTTTGTTAAGGAATTACACGTTTATGCGGGACCGGCGTCTCGGGCTCTGTCGGGTCCGGCCGCTAACTTTGATAATTCATCCCAAAAGTTATGCGTGGGGGGATACTTTTAATGGGCAAACTTTTATGCTTGGGACCGGCGCCAACTTTGTCGAAAAATTATCAAAGTTATCTTGGGACCGGCTCTGTGTAAGTACGCACGTAAGGCGTAAGTATGGGTCCGGCATAACTTTGGTAATTCTTCACAAAGTTATGCGATGGGGCCATACTTTTGAATGAATTATCAAAGTTATGCGGACCGGCATACTTATGCTCGTCTGCCATAAGGCATAAGTATGCCGGGTCAAGCTTTCTTTATTAGTCTCCAAGTGTATCATTGGGAGCATATGAAATTTAAACTTGCCTTGCGAATTTTTTTTAAAATTTTGTTTGTGCGTGGGTTCGAACTTTGGAACCTATGGGTTTTAAAGGGCAAAATTTAAAGATTTCAAATGAGGGGCAAAATTTAAAGACCACCCCAAACGAAGGGCAATTCTGCGAAACCTTATTTTTTCAGATTTGCTCCTATTAAGTGTTATATGATCAAATCCTAATGTCTATTTAATTAGGGGTAGTTTAGTCAAATTATCTATTTTTGTCTAGGAGTTATATTTTCTTAAGGATGTGTAAATGGCTAAGTGGACTCTTTTTTTTTTATCCGGAGGGAGTACCTTCATACTACGTGTTTAAAACATACTTATACAAAATCAGGTTTATCTATTACCACGAGAACTTTCAACCCTTTTGGTTCTTTGTGTAATTGGGTATTCGTAATTCAATTTACTTAAGGACCCATTTGGCCATGAGAATTTTTCACTTTATTTGGAAATCAGCGTTTGGCGAAGTTGTATTTGGAATTTGGAAAACAACTAAAATCTTTTTTTTTTTTCACTTTTTTCACTTTCAGTAGGCGTTTGGCCATAAAAATCAAATATTTTTCACTTTATTTGAAATTTTGAAGTTGGAGTTGTGTTTGGTTATAGTTTTTGCAAAAAATATTGGTTGTTTGAATGTACTACTGAAAGTGAAAAAAGTGAAAACAAGATTTTAGATGTTTTCCAAATTCCAAATACAAGGTGTATTTGGAATTTTCATATTAACGCTGATTTCCAAATAAAGTGAAAAAAAATTCCGGACAAAAGTGAAAAATTCTCATGGCCAAACCGGTTTTCATTTTTTCTTGGGTAAAATTTTGTGAATTTACTAGAGAGAGTTTTATGTTTCCATTTCCCTGTTTAATGCATTTTTCATGTTTGTTTTTCTGGTTCGCTTTATGCTTTTTATTCAATTCGTAGAAAAGAAATCAAGTTTTCTTTTTTATTTTATTTTATGCAAATGCAGTTTTGTAAGTCTTTTTCCTCTATTATTATGTGGGGAGTGGGTTTGTGTCTTTGGAAGCAAGGACTACTAGTAGTTATTGGAAGTTATGTAGAAAAGTAGTAAGGCTTATTATTGGAATAATTGTTGCTGTTAGGAGGAATAACCTAAGTTCTTGCCAGTTGCTTCAAATCATTCAACCAGTCTATTAGTAGAGAATCAAAAATAAAATAAAATAAAAAAATCAGATAATTAAATTAAGTAACAGAAAAGAAGTATTTGGTTGTGCGTTGGTTGCAGATGAAAGTGAAGTCAGTCATTTGAACTAGTTCATGAAATTGATGGGG